>NC_021161.2:48848100-48890163 GCF_000331145.2 Cicer arietinum
AGAGAAATTATTATTAATAAAGATGATATTATTAATTATTTTAGAACTATTGCATTTACTATTTTCATATATATTAATGTGTGATTTAATACATTATTTTCTTGGCAATGTGGCTAAAGTATTAAGATGGAATCAGGGTTGGCCGCCCAAGGCCAAAGCTAGTAAAGCTAGGGTTTTAGACCTTTAAAAAAGAATTAATGTTTTATGTATATTTAGGTCTAAAGAAAAATAAATATTTAAGTATTACAACAAGTTAAAAATCTCGCAATTATGAAATGATACAACCATTGATATATTTAGTTAAAATACTTTGCATCTCATAAAATAAAAAATGTAAAATTTAAATAAAATTAAGATTTAATAAACATTGTAAATAATTTTACACTTACTACCAATATAAATATAAATATAAACTATTTGAGTTGCTAGTTATTTTAGAAAGAGAGTTAACAATGATGAGGTGAGAGGATATATTATTTAAAGGTGGTTATTAAATGTTAGTGTAAAATTGATTTAAACATGTTTCATTTTTTCATAAAATTATAGTAAAATATTGTTATTAATATTAAAAACAATTCTTTTTATTTTCAAAATTTTACTTTAGAGTTTGTTTTAGTTCTCAATAGGTGTTGGGTCATTCTTAATGATTTTTTTTTTATTTCATTTGATATAAATTTATTTACGTATGTTAATTATAATTAACATGGTTAATTTATGTTGATGTATTAAATGTGAATAAAAATTTTATATTGAATAAAAAAGTGAAGATTGAACGTTATATGTTATATAAGTGTTATATAAGTGAAATGATACATATACTATTTAATATCTTAATATTTTCTTATATATATAAAGTCTATTTGTAAAATTGATTTTAGTATTCCATAATTTATAAATTATCTTTTAAAGTTTTTTAAGAAAATAAAAAATTGTTTGTTGATGTGAAAAATATTCTTATTTAAAAAAATCAGTTATAAAAATATATATTTTTAAATTAATTTACATTATTTTTTAAATATTCAATTTTTAGAAAAAACTGTAACAAACAAATACAAAAATAAACTATAACAAATATCTATAATTTATATTATATAATCTACACACAAGTATTGTTCTATTTTGTAAAATAAAGAATGAATTTTGATAAATAACTGTGGGTAAATTCTACTTAAAACCCTTTTTATTTTATTTTTTATAATTTAATTCTCTAGTTTCAATTAAAATTTAGATTTTTTTTAAATAATTATCTTTAATGGATTCTATTTAAAATCCTAATCCCAATCGAAAATACTATTCAAAATTATTAATTAATGACTATCGTGTTCACTAATGAGACAATTATTTGATTAGTATTGTTCAAACATAGATGGAGGGTATTTTAGGAGTTAACACTTTTTATGAAAGAGAGGTGTAACTAGCAAAAATATTTTATTTATTATTGTTCATAATAAATTAACATAGCTTCATTCATAATCCAACATTTTCTTTTTCTCCGTTTTAATCAGATTTAGCTCTCACATCCTCGCATTTTACAATAGATTTTCTCCAAATTTTCGGTAATGTGGTGACCCTTTTGAATTCCCTATCAGAATTCGCAATTGGGGTTCCACTTCATAGATCCTACCCATAAAAGTCTCAATTTTTTTTTTCTGTTGGGAATAATGGAAAGTTTCAGCGCCGAAGATCTGTCGACAATCGGAGGAATCGCGACCGTATCGATACTCCATTCATTCATTCCAACACATTGGCTTCCTTTCTCCATAGTGGGTCGTGCTCAGAAATGGACCCTCTCCAGAACCCTCCTTGTTAGTATGTGTTTCAGATCCCTTTTTTCACTTTTCTTTTTTGCTTAATTGTTTTCTTGCTTCTTGATTACTTTTATGATGCAATTTTAATTTCGAAAGTTTTTTGAAGTGGTTGTTTTTAAAGGGTAGGGTTATATTGGAAAATCTTGAAGCTTTAGTTTATGGTTGTTAAATAATTATGTGAGATTGAAGAGTGTAGAAAGAATGTAGTTCTGATTTGTGGCTGTTTGGATTGACTTCTACTGGCCTAAGTAATGGTAAGACAATTTGGAATAGTTTATGGCTTATATGAAAAATGAAAAACAGTTTGATTTTATTATATAGTTTGTTGTGGAGATAGCTTATACATAAGTAATGGTTAAAGTTAATTAAGTTGTTTATCCAAGTCTAGAAAATTAGAATTTTGATGTATTTCAGTTATAAGTTAATGATCCTTTAACTTTATGTGTAGTTTTTGACATCTAATGTAAGTCGGTAACCATGTTATTGGTGTAAAGTTCATGGACTTTGACTTTGCTAATGACGAATCTCAGTTGGAAAACTGGCTGACCACCTTTACTTGGATCTCTCATCCCAACCCTGTTTTTTCCATCCACAAGGCTCGGACTTAGACCTTGCGTAAAGCATTTCAATCGAGTTCCACTCGGACCAACATAATGTTGGTTGTTTGTAGTTTGTATGTCAACTATAAGTTCTCCCTCCGCTTCATATTATGAATTATCTTTTAAGGTTATGCACACTTCTTAAGAAAATCATCGAGTGTACTAATTTCTATGATAAAATAAGTTTCACTTACTAAAGTACACTATTAATAGTATTTAGTGGAGTAGTTAGGTGAGTTGAGATTCAATAAATAATGGTCTATTAGTAGAAAAAGATAATTAGTGTTTCATTGATATTCTGTAATGACAAATAATATGAGACAAGCAGATATTCCGAATGAGACAGAGGGAGTACCATTAATTACTCAGCGAATAACAGAACAATTAACAGTTTTGGCAGTTACTACTAGCTTATCTGTCAAAACGGTTGTTTCTTGGTAATAACATTGAACTATATAGTGTTTTTTGGCACATTATTGGTGTCAAATATCTGTTACTCTTAGTCACATTGCTGAATAGTGAATACATATTTTCTGAATAAGATACAGCTATGGAAGATTATGTTTAGATTTTTGTTGAAAATCTTTACACGTATATTTGAACCTAAAGTATCTTCAGAGTTTCTCCAAAGTAACATTTGCAACATGAATCCAAACATGTACTAAGTTATTTTGTTTTGCCATTAGAGTTCTTTTCCATGTCAAAATGTAGAAGAGTGAAGCATGACGCAAGTACTTCAGAAGATTCTTCTATTTATCTTAGCAGAGCATTTTTAACTTTGTTTACTTCATGCAGCTGCATTTGGAGCAATTTTGCATGTCATATCCACTTCGCTTCTCGGTATAACAGCAATTACCATGGCAAACACCATAGCTGGTGAAGAAACAGTGCATAAGCTTGCTTCACTTTTGCTCGTATTTCTCGGTGGTATGTATATTATATTGTTTGTTATGGGAAAGGGTGGCCATAGTCATTCGCACAACCAACCCATGGAGAAAATGGCTGTAGCTGGGCTTATTCTTGTTCCTGCATTGTCTCCTTGTGCTACAACGCTTCCAGTATTTCTTGCTGTTGGAAATTCATCTTCCATGATGGTTCTTGCCATCATAGTGCTCCTATTCAGGTATTCAGATTTTTTGTACTCTTGCTTTTCGGTGCTTGTTTTTCAAAGGTGCAAAGCTTTCTTCTGCTTTCATTCGCATATGTGGTGGATCGTTTTCTTGGTTATCAAGATTAGACATTCTGAACCGTTGGTTATCTTTATAAACAATGAATTACGTAAAGACCCTTGAGAAGTGTTTCACTTCAGGACCATAAAACGTGTCTTGACCATCAGGACACTACGCAATTCAAACTAGTTAATTATACTCTATCTAATGCTTTTGAAGCCAGACAAGAGAATGAACTGCCGAAACTTTCAAACTTCCAGTTCAGATTCATCGAATCATATGATATTGTAAGAATAATTCACATAGAACAATATTCATAAAATCCTCAGATAATAAGCTAAAACATCTAACAAGTAATGATTTCATGATTCAACCTGGTTTTGAGTGATTTTGACCGGTCCAAAGTGGTTTGACCATCAATTCAGTTTAGTTTAACCTAAAATCAGACAAGTCTCTACTTCACAAGTTAAAGTGTTAAACCAGTCAAACTTCTCATTTGGTCCAACTCTGACAACAATGAATTTCTAGAGCATTTGCTGATATGAGGAAACTTTTATAGAATTTGTAATATTAAGACATCACTGTGAAGTGTGAACCATTTCTTCATAACAACATCTGCTAAAACCAGTGTTGTCAAATAGCAACTACAGGCACAATGCTATAGCATCATAGAATTTGGACAAATCACTATTGTTTCGTGATATGCCATTTAGTATAGAATGTCGTCAAATAGAGGCAATAGTGGCACCATAGCGCTGTAGTGTAGTGGAATTTGAACAAACAGTTATTTTCTAAGATTTGCGATTGACAACACTGGCTAAAACTTCTACTATGCAAGTGATGGCGTTAAAAGTTAGAACTTGTACTCTTAATTGCTAAGCGATAATCATACCCTCTCTGTTGCTTTGGTACCACAAACTTTATTGAATTTGAGAAGCTAGTGAACAGAGATTGATCACAGTCCAGCAAGATACCTTTATTTTTTTTTTGTAAAATTCTGGTTGGTTGTTCCAACATTTATTTGAGAATCTTGTCTTTGACTTTCAAATGCTGTTTTTGTACAAAAGATGCTTAAAATTGAACCTTGAAACTCCTTACTCTCTGTTGATGCTAGTTTGGTATTAGATGCCAATTAAGTTTGTGGAAGTTTTGTTTGGAGATTTATTACTGTTTAATAAGCTTAACACATTACATTTGCAGCACAATTTCTGTGATGACTTCACTAGTAGCATTGTCATTTTATGGTGCCAGTCAGTTGAAGTTTCATTGGGTCGAGCGATACGACAAACTTCTTGTTGGTTCAGTACTGTGTTTAGTAGGATTGTTGACCCTAATTTTTCATGATCATGAACATGATCATAGTCTTAATCATGGAGAAGTAGCTTCAGTTGGAGAGCACTTGCATAGAAAGATTATCTCCTTATGAAAGTATATAAATATCCTGTAATTTGACACTTTTGAGGATTGTCACGGTATTGTTTCTATTTTGTATGATGCAAAATGTTGTTACTTAGAGAATGGGCATGTTGGTCTAGTTAAACTTGTGTGGAGTACACTGAGTTTACCATGTGAAGATAATGAATATTGAAATTAATGTGGTTGTAGGTAGAACTGTCCCTGATAATTTTGGTGGCATGTGGGAAGTTTGAACTTAATGTCTTATTTTTTTTGTATACATGTTCTTTATTCTTTTTATAAGTCATATAATATAATGATAATGAATTTCATTTTGTTTGATGTGATATTAAGCAACTCGTTATGTTTTTTAATGAATATTAATCAATTCATTTTGGATTTTACGATTTAAATAATAATAATAATAATAATAATAATAATAATAATAATAATAATAATAATAATAATGTATTTTATCATGTTTGATGCGATCAACATGTTTTTGCACGATAAGATCCCATTTGGCAATCATCTTAATGAGATATAATTTTTCTTGAATTGAAACTCCAGTTTTGATTGGTTTTTTTCCTAGTTTCTTTATGTTACCTCAGTTTTAAACAATCATACACTTGTTGCAAGTGATGATAATAATGGAATAAAAGTAATTTCTCCTCTCTTCTAAAATAATTATTACATTTGTAAAAAATATTTGTCATAAAATAATGATTAAAATAATTATCATATTTGTAAAAAATATTTATCCTAAAACAATGGTCACTTTTTTTATTTTTACTATAACTTTAATTATTTTATTCCAATTATATTTTCTAATTATTGTTGTTTGTATCACTCTCAATTTATTATTCTCTCTTTCGCATTTATTATAATAAAAATAGACCAATAATTGATATGTATTGTTTGGTAAAATCACTTTTATCTTTTATTCATTCATTATATTTTCTTAATTTGTATTAAATGGTCAATTAACAGAAGTAGATAAATAAACAAATAAAGAGAAAGAAAGGAAACAGACCAATAAAAATAAGAAAGAAAGGAAAAAAGATCATAAAAAATATAAAAGACCATGTGTTGTGTTTTATCATGTTTTGTAGATTTTGTATTGCTAACAGATTGAGTTGTATTAGAAGTAACACGTCTATCACAAACACAACAAAAGTCTTAATCATAAAGAGACAAAAATAAAAACATCAAAACCAATTAAAGCATTTATTGATTTAAGTTTTTGAATGTTCTTACATAAGTATATCATTATATAAACTTGTGAGAAATTAAATACATTCATTAATACTAAAAAAAAAAATTAAATAAGAGTCAAAAAATAATTCAAATAAAAAATACACCATAAAAGTTGTAATTTTTTTTTATATAAATAATTCATTTTTTTAATAAAAAAATTATAATTTCTCATATAATTGTGATGTTATAAAGTCAAAATTAATTAGTGCATAAAAAAAGTCAAAATCATTTAATTAAAGTGGAAAATTGAAAATCCTCAAACTCAATTTCCAAAAATATATTGAAAGACAGATGTGGAGTATAACAAACAAACTCTTTTTTTTATGACATAACAAACAAAGCTCTTGTCTATTAATAAATTATATTTAATTTTAATTGTAAATTATATTATTTATTATATGATATATCATGAATGGAATGTTGGTCGTGTAAATCAATTAACATTAATTAATGCCCCATCCCCTTGAAGTGAGGCATTATCCTTTTCTCCTAAATATGCATTATAAAAAACATTAATGCACAAAAGTTATTAGGACGAGATATAGTTTAATGCTTTTGGATTTTATGAACATTAATTTATATCATATTTCAAATGCAATGTAATATGGTGTTGATAAAACTAATCGTTGTATCATGTGATATTAACATCGTGACCATTCTTTCAGGAAAAAAAAACATGTGACCATAGACTAAAATATAATTAAATTATACATTTATGTCATTATGTAACTGAAAAGTATATGTTTAAAATGAAGTTGTCTTATGAAGTATTGATGAATTTTTAATATCCATATTATAAAATTTTATAAAATAGAATCAAATTAAAAAGAAATATTTATGAATGTCGACACTACGTAATGAATGATGATTCACTTACTCTAGAAGTGACTTTAATTTTTTTTCTTTTATTGTATTTATTTTTAAATGTGATTTTTTGATAATTTTCTAATGGACTTTTGTTTTCCTTTTTTGCTGAATTTATTTTATTCTTTTATTTTTGTGTGGCTAGTTATCTTGAAATATTATAATGAACACAATGGTAATTCCTATATTCAAAGTAGATTTAGAGTAAAAGTGTAATAACAACGCATTGAAAGTGTACCTAATTTTACACTATTTTATTCAAACAATATTGTGCTAGCATAAGATAATAAATATGATTGGACTTGTGAAATTTTTTTATAAAGTGATTGTACATATAATTATTAAACTATTAATAGTTCTTGAATATTACTTGTATTTTATAACAAAAATAATTACATGTATTTAAAATCTCATTGACCAACTCTCATACTGTGTATTCAACCATTCTCATGTTTCTCATATGACTTTCCTTATATATAAATTTGAAACATTATTTTTTTTTACTATAAATAAGTGTTAAGACTATGAAAATTTTATTTTCCAATCAACTAATCCCTTCTAAGTTTTCCTAAATTATTATTTTCCATTGGCATAATGAGCCATTTTTGGGCTTTTCGTAGAGAAATAGCTCAAAACAATGAATGTATTCGTCTTGATGAACGTGACAATATAACTCCAAATAACAATCCATCACCAAATAGCCACTTCACAACACCTCAAACTATGCTACATAGACGTCCCCAAAATCATTCCATGAGTCTCAACAATATCACTCAAGGTATATATATATATATCAACCTTATTCTTAATGTTTTATTTAAATAAAAAATAAAAATAAAAACATTATTAATATTTATTTTCTTATTTTATATGTCAAATGTAGGGAGGTACCATACAAATATAAATAATGTTGTTGATTCTAGGACTCAACCAATAGTCCCTTTTTCCTCCTCTAGCAACAACAACACTACATCCTTTGTAACAACACCTCAATATGGTCGAACATTGTCTTTGGGTTCTTCTTATCAAACAAATTCAACTAGAAATAATACTTCATCAAATGGTTATGCAACTCCTTCAAGACCAATATTTCATAATCGAAAGAATTATCGATATCTTCCTTATGGAGGGGGTTCAAATAACATTAATGATTTCAATTCTCATCCAACGGTTGATATTAATAATTTTCAAGTTGTAAAGGATGAAATTTTACCGGTTACAACACCTCAATTTCGTTCAATACAAATTAAGGATTTGGATATGTTTTGTTCTTCTAGTAATACAAAAAGGGATTCAATTGAACATCACACTTTTGACATTCGTGACACAGATGCTTGGAAAAGATCAATGAATCTATCTGATGATTGTTATGAAGCAATGCAAAATCAAAAGAAAGAGTTGGTTCTTTTTAAGGATGAAAAGAAAACTATTCCTACAAACTCTATCATTGAAATCAATTATGCAAATGAAAATGAAAATGATGAGGATAATTTGGATCTTTCGCTTCATCTTTAAATAATCATTTAATATCTATTGTTTATTTACTTCAATAAATTATACATGTCTTTTGTTATTTCATAATAAAATTTTGATATAATTACAACTTTTATTAGAGGGTCTCTCTTTATTGAAATTTTTGTAAATATATTTCGTCTCTTTTATTTCTTTATAGACTTTGACTCTAGGTATTAGATAATATAGTTATAAAAAAAAATTATTAGGTATGTTTATTGTTGGATTGAAAATTTATATCAATATTGGTAAATTTTTATGGAAACTAAAATTATATGATATGCCTTTAAGATATAGTATAAATATCGACAACTCTTTTGTTAAAATAATGTTTCATAAATTATTTTAATAAAAATTTGATAATAATTAATAACTTTTCATTTTGAATAAGTTTATATAAATAACTTATAAGTTAAACTGTAATTATTGTTTGCAAATAAAATAAAGTAATTTATGTGAAAATTTGATTATTTTTTTTATAAAAGGAAATTTTTATTTCTAAACATTTATAATCAACATAATAACATTTTTATATTTCCTTCTTTTTATAGGACAACTTTTATAAATGATATTGAACATACATTCTTTATTCTTTATTTTATTTTATCTCATTGAACATACATTCTTTATTCTTTATTTTATTTTATCTCATTGAACATACATTCTCAAATTATTTATTAGCAAAATTTTAATTTTTTTGCCAAAGTCAAAGTCCAGAAATGTTATGCTATAATGATGACATTAAAAAGCATATTTCTAAATCAAGTTTTTATAAACAACTTAAAATTAAATTTCTATTGGGATATATACTATACTCCCATATTCAAAATTCCAATATAGAAAGAATTACTTGAATTTTAAATAATACTATAAATTGTTTATTTTTCCTTTTCAAATTACTTTATTTTTTCCTTTGATTGTAAAGTAAATAATTGAAACTCCCTTTTCATTAAATTTTAATTTTTTTTCTTTCTATTTTCATTATGAGTTTTATTTAAAATATATATTACCTAACAACTCACTATTTTAGGGAAATCATTATTATTAATTAAAGAGGAACTAGTAACCATTTTCAACCATCTCATATAAAATTAGTACTCATTTGTTGAGGGTATTAACTCAAACTCTTAATACTAAATTAACACCTAATACTTAATGGGACTAAAATCACATTTCAATACTAAATATTATTATTCAATGAAACTAGTTCAATTACGTGTATATAACGAATTATGAATTGTTATTCTAAATCAGTTTTATACTGTGAGATAATAAAAACATTAAATTTTATTATCTCATCATACAACGTAATTACTATTATAAAATAATTATATAATTAATTATTTGTATTTATTATCAGTGTAAAACAATTTACATAGACAACAATTAAACTTTAAATATAAAAACGTGAATTTTTATTTGAGTCTCCATATTTTTATATTAAATAAATGTTTTACATGCAATAAATTTTTAACATGATAGAATAGTTATTAATATATTCTAAAAAATACATTCCTAAAAAAAATGTAGCATAATTTTATATGTAAAAAAATTGATAGATACAACTTCATAATCAACATAATAAGATTTTGATATACGATTTCCTTTTTATATAGGAAAAAATTTAAAATAAAAAATGTTTAACATAAATTCTCAAAAATATATATTTTATCTATAAAATTTTAAATTTTTACTAAATTCCAAGGCCAGAAATGTTTTGGTTCAATGATGACATTGAACATGCCAATGTAAAAAGAATTACCTTAATTGTAATCATACTATAAATTATTTATTTTCTCTCTTCAAACTACATTAATTTTTTCCCCTGATTATAAAGTAAAAAATTGAAACTCACTTTCTTCATTAGATATATTTTTTAATTTTTTTCTATGGTCATAATAAAATTTATATAAAATAAATAAAACACTCTTTATTATTATTATTATTATTATTATTATTATTATTATTATTATTATTATTATTATTATTATTATTATTATTATTATTATTATTATTATTATTATTATTATTATTATTGTTGTTGTTGTTGTTGTTCAATGAGGCTAATAGAGTCACGTGTATTATGATATATTTTAAAAATCTGGTATATCATTTTATAAGTAAAAGTTATGATTTTTACGGCTTCACAATAACATTTAAATATACAATTTCAATATTTATAGGAAATTGTTTTAGTATAAATAATATCGAATAAACATTCTAAAATTCATATTATCAAAATTTTTATTGTTAGAAAAAGTATAAGTGCATAAATGTCATGGAGTAATGACGACATTAAAACTTATTCTAAATTTATTTTTTATAAGTAAGTTAAATTAAGTCTCTACTGGAATGTATATTATATTTTCCATATTTAACGTACTAATGTAAAACGAATTACCTTAATAGTAATTAATACTTAAATTACTTAATTTTTATTTTCAAATTACAATTATTTTTTTCCTTTGTTTACGAAGTTAATCATCAATTTTTATTGCAAAAGTCCAATAACAGAAAATGTTATGATGTGATCATTACATTAAAGCTTATTTCTAAATAATTTTAGTCCCTACAAAATTATGATCTAAACATTTTTAGTTCCTGTTAAAATGTTAATATATATTTTTGAATGATCTTTTTCTATAGATATATTTGTAATATTATAAAAAGTTTATCCACAAAATATGAATTTAAAATTCAATTTATAGGTTTATATTTTCATTGCTTTTATCTTTGGTTTATGCCATTTAAAACATTTATATTTAATTTATTTTAAGTTTAAAATTTTTAAATTTTTATGGAGAAATTTTATATAATGATTTAAACATCATTTAAAAATTTAAAAGTTCAATGACAATTAAACATGTTTCTTTATAGTAGAGACTAAAGCTGCTTATAAATTTTTTTTATATGGACTAAAAAATGCAATTTCTTTTATGGGGACCAAATACGAAATTTCAAAATTTGATAGGGACTAATTATAATATTCCGATGTAAAAATTAAATATTCTACATGCAAAAATAATATTCCTTAATTATTTAAGAAAAATGGGAAGGTAGAATTATTATTAACTAAATTGGTACTAATTATCATTTTACAATAAATTTAATTTTCACGCACAATCAATATGATTTCTTTTATATTATTGACATACCACAACTATTCATAGATATGATTTTTTAAGATAATTATAGTAAAAATCAAATATCTCTACTAATTTAACGTTGTAATTAACTAGTACATAATACTATATATTATTCTTTATTTTAAACTATATTACTGTTTCCTTTGAATCTTTGATTATAAAGGTATTGAATTGAAACACTCCTTCTTCGATAAATATATATATTTTGATTTCTTTTTCTGTTTTTATTATGAATTTTATTAATAAATAAAACACTAATCACAACAAATTTTAAAATAATCTTTATCATATATATATATATATATAATAATAATATAAAAAATAATAAAGAATGTTTTTGAAATTTGTTGTTATTAGTGTTTTATTTATATTAATAAATTTCATGATAAAAATATATATGAAAAGCAAGGTGAAGTTTCTCAACTAGGAATTCACAAGACAAAGACAAAGGAGAGGCTTATATACATTCACGTTGATCTCTTAGGACCTTTTTGTTAGATCATTCAATCGTGTTTGATAATACAAACTTTTTTTATTTAGTTATTTTTTATTTAAATAAGTTGATTAGAGTGATTCAGCAATTAATAAAAAAATGAATATCATTATAAAAAATATCGTTTTCTAATTTAATATAAAATAAATTAGAACGATTCTGCAATTAGTACATTGCTTGGGAGTTATATTAATTACACGTGGTACAGTAAGTGATAATTTTTGGCAAAGTAGCAAGTAATAATGATCTTTCTCAAAAAGACACGTAATAATGATAGTAATGATATTTGTAAATTTCATTATACATTCACATAAATTTTAGGATTGAACGACTGATTTAATATAGATATAAAATTGTATTGTAAAATCATTCAACAATATATTTGAATAACACTAATTTTTTTAATAATTTATTTTATATAACGATTATGCACATATGATCATTATACTATATAATTATAAGTAGTAGTAATTAGTCAAAAAAAAAGTAGTAGTAGTAATTAACAATACTAATAATATTAACATTTTTATTGATATTGCAATAAGAATCATATTAATTGCATGAATTGAACTAACTGTAATAATTTAGATTAATATTCACAATGATTTACATATTTATCAAAATAATTTATATAATAAATGGAATTCTATAATCTATATGGTCAAACTCATTTTTAAAATTAATGAACTGACCTGTTTGATTCCCTTTCTAAGATTTTTTTAATAAACTAAAATTTATGAAAAAATAAGGAAAACCAAAAAAATTGGGAGCATAAAATTAATCCAAGAAAAGAAAAGAAAATCTAAAATATTCTTCAAATTAAGAAGGTCTTCCAACCCTTGAACAAATATTATATAACATAGTTTTTTTTAATGAATATTGTTTTTCGTTGTCTTATTATCTTATAAATCACTTCAATAAAAAACTCTTCACAAATATTAGAATAATTATGCAAATATTTGATAACTATCTCATTCTCTTCTTTGTTATAAATCTTTATGTCGGGAAAATTCAGATCATGAACTTCATATAAGAAAAAATTGAGAGAACAAAATGAGAATGAGAATTTGGATTACATCCACTCAGAACTTCATGCGATTACGCAGTCAACACATTGGTGGTGTTCGGTCTAAAATTGAGGCATATTTTAATTTTTTTTTAAATATAAAATTTCCAATTTTAATTATAAACCATCTAAACTTAATGAGACAATTATCGATATATTAATTTTACAACTGCATGATGTTCTAAGTGCATACAATCCAAATCGTCGAGGTGACACAAAGTTCATCCTTGACACTCAATTCTTTTATCTTATAAGGACAAATGAATTGTCTTGGTAGCGTGAAACATTTGCATTGAATCTAATTGAGTTATCAGTGAATTGATTTGGGTCGAGTAATCAAGTGATGCAACATAATTTAAATATATATAATGTTATGTTATTAATGTTATGTTATTGAATTTTATAAATATTTTTTTGACAAAAGTTCATAAATGTTTTAACACATACTAAATTCAACAATTTAAAATTTTAATACTTAAAATAAGCTAAAACACTTTTAAATAAGCACATAAAGCTGATATCAAAACCAAACAACTTCAAATTTGTACAACCAAGTTTCAACATTCTTAGTACATGTTTGGTTTCAATTTTAGAGGACTCAATCAATTTTAGAGTGCTAAAATTGACTTTGACATGTTTGAGTAGAATTGATTTTGACTTCAGAATTGATTCTAACTCGAAGTTAGAATTTGTTGCCTCTGAGTTTATATGTGATTTTTGTACTGAAATTTATTATTCAACTCATTTTTATCTAAATATATTTAAACATATATCGTTTTAGATTTAACTTACTTTTAACTAAAATCAAGTTAGTCAGTACTTAATCAAACACTAACTTAGTAGCAAAACACAAATTGGTTACTTTTGCACAATTAATGACAAACAAAACACAACATGCTTGCACTTATAAAACTGGTTCAATTACATGCATAATGTATAATGAAGATGAATTGTTATTGTAAATCAGTTTTATACTGTGAGACAATAAAAACCTTTAGTTTTGTTATCTCATCACACATCGTAACTGTTAAAAGTGGTACTCAATTAAGAAGTCAAACTGTTTTGGGTAGTTAAATTAGTTAGTTGTAACTACTTTAGTTAGTTAGTTACTCCAAAACTGTAAACTAACTGTATATAAGAAAAATAGAGTTGGCAAAACAGAGAGGAATTCAGAGAGAGTGATAGAATGCAAAGCTGCAATTTTTCCCAAAACTGTGAAAAACTAACAGCATAAGTGCATATCTTTGTAATCGTTTTCATCTCATTATAAGTGATAATTCAAGTCGGATCCAGTCCCTAGACGTAGGAGTTAATCACTAAACTGGGTTAACAAATGTGTGTGTTCAATTTAACATTACAAGTTTTAAATTCTGCTTAAAACTGATCATTCTCCATTTCAATCAGAAAACGGAGAACATTCTTGACATTGATCTGATCAATCTTTGTTTTTCTATTTTCAATCATTATGTGTTTTTCTGGACAAAACCAAGAACAATCTTGATTTAATTACTCATTAATCTCCATTTTTCACAACAAATGGTATCAAAAGCACATGAGTATTCGATTCCAATGAATAATGACATCAACAAAGTATGTACTTGAAAAATTCGATGGGAAGAATGATTTTGGGTTATGGCGTCTCAAGATAAAAGCAATGTTGGTTCATCAAAGTTTAGTAGGAGCACTGGGAGGAGAGAAAGACATGACATCCACACTACCAGAAAATGAGAAGAATGATATCATGGACAAGACTCATAGTGCTTTAATCTTGAGTCTTGGAGACAAGGTTCTGAGGGAAATGTCAAAGGAGACCTCTACAGCAGTATTTGGCTCAAATTAGAATCTGTATACATGATCAAATCATTAGCAAATCGTTTATACTTAAAACAAAAATTATATACTTTCAAGATGCAACCTGGAAGGTCAATTGAAAATCATATGGATGAGTTTAATAAGATTTCCTTAGATCTTGAAAATATTGATGTAAAATTGGATGATGAGGATCAGACCCTGCTGTTGATAAATTCATTATCAAGCTCTCTTGAAAATCTGTGTGATACACTTTTGTATGGTAGATATTCTTTGTCAATAGAAAAAGTACAAGTTGCACTAATCTCTAAAGAATTGAAGAGGAAGTCAGATGGGAAAGAAGAAAGCAGTGGTGGTGATGGATTGTTTGTCAAGGCTAAGGCAGAAAAGAAGATCAAAAACAAAATAATAAGTTTAAGAATAAAGAAAAGGACAAGTCTAAAATAAGATGTTTCATATGCAAAAATGAGAAGTATTTCAAGAAAGATTGCCTAGATTGGAAAGGAAAGAAAGGATCAAATAGTGATGATGATTATGGAAATGCATCTATAGCTTCTGAAGGATATGAAAACACATAAGTTCTTATGGCAAATTCAACTGAAATCATGGATGATGACTGGGTGCTTGACTCAGGGTGTTCATTTCACATGACCTCAAATAGAGATTGGTTTCTTGACTACAAAGAAACTGATGGAGGCAAGGTGATTATGGGGAACAAATCAGCATGTATCACAAGCTCAGAAACTGAGATCAAGGACTAAGAGGATCTGGTTTGAAGAATCACAAGCTGAAGCTTCACATTTGGTACCAAGGTGGAGAATTGTTAAAAGTAGTACTCAATTAAGAAGTCAAACTGCTTTTGGTAGTTAAGTTAGTTAGTTGTAACTATTTGTAACTACTTTAGTTAGTTTGTTTGTTACTCCAAAATTGTAAACTAACTGTATATAAGAAAAACATAGTTGGCAAAACATAGAGGAATTTAGAGAGAGTGATAGAATGCAAAGCAGCAGTTTTTCCCAAAACTGTGAAAAACAGGCAGCATAAGTGCATATCTTTGTAATCGTTTTCATCTCATTATAAGTGATAATTCAAGTTGGATCCAATTCCCCAGACTTATGAGTTAATTTTTGAACTGAGTTAACAATTGCGTATGTTCATTTTAGCATTACAAGTTTTAAATTTTGCTTAAAACTGATCATTCTCCTTTCAGTCAGAAAACAGAGAACGTTCTTGACATTGATATGATCAATCTCTATTTTTCTGTTTTCAATCATTCTGCGTTTTTCTGGACAAAACCAAGAACGATATTGATTTAATTACTCATCGATCTCCGTTTTTCACAACAGTAACTACTATCATAAAATGATTACATAATTAATTATTTGTATTTATTGTCAATGTAAAACAATTTAATAATATACAATAATTAAACTTTAAATATAAAAAAGGTGAGTTTTTATTTGAGTATCTACATTTTTATATTAATAGATGTTTTACATGCATTAAATTTTTAACATGATAGAATAGTTATTAATATATACTAAAAAATATATTCCTAAAAAAAATGTAGCATAATTTTATATGTAAAAAAATTGATATATACAACTTAATAATCAACATAATACCATTTTGGTATACCATTTCCTTTTTATATAGGAAAAAATTTTCAATAAAAAATGTTTAACATAAATTCTCAAAAATATATTTGTTATCTATAAAATTTTAAATTTTTGCAAAAGTCCAAGGCCAGAAATGTTTTGGTTTAATGATAACATTAAACATTCCAATGTAAAAAGAATTACCTTAAATGTAAGCATACTATAAATTATTTATTTTCTGTCTTCAAACTACATTAATTTTTTCCCCTGATTATAAAGTAAAAAATTGAAACTCACTTTCTTCATTAGATATATTTTTTAATTTTTTTCTATGTTCATAATAAAATTTATATAAAATAAATAAAATATTCTTTATTATTATTATTATTATTATATTAAATATTTCAATGAAAATATATTATATATCATTTTACAATAAGTTTCATTTTCACGCACTATCAATATAATTTTTTTTACATTATCGAGACATCGCAACCATTTATGGACATGACTTTTAAGGTAATTATAGTAAAAATCAAATATCTCTAATAATAATATATAGAAATTAAATCCTTTAACAATTAGTTGTACATAATACTATTATTTATTTTTCTTTTAAACTAAATTATTTTTTCCTTTGAATCGTTGATTATAAAGTATTCAATTGAAGCACTCCTTCTTTGTTAAATATATATTTTGATTAACTTTTCTATTTTTATTATGAATTTTATTGATATAAATAAAACACTAATAAGAAAAAATTTTAAAACAATCTTTATTATATATATAATAATAATATAAAAAATAATAAGTAATAATTTTTACGTTGCTTCTGCAATTAGTACGTTGCTTGAGAGTTATATAATTAATTACATGTAGTACACTAAGTAATAATTTTTGGCAAAGTAGTAAGTAATAATGATAGTAACGATATTTGTAAATTTCATTATAATACATTCACTCAAATTTTATGATTGAACGACTGATTCAATATAGATATAAAACTGTATTGTAAAATCATTCAACAATGTGTTTGAATAACACTCATTAACAATGTGATGATGATTTTATTGGAAGCTTGTTGAAAATAACGATGACATTAATGAGAGTTAGTATTGTTGTGAATTAAATAAGGAAGTTCTACGTAGAAGGGATAGGGTACTCCAATTTTGTAAAGAACGCATGCAAAATTGACCACCACACACGCTTGCCGTCGCCGTCCGGGCTTGAGCTTGGTCCTTGGCTTTGGCACGTGGTGTATTATTTTTTAGCATATGAAAATTAATAAATTAATTATAATGCTTGTGTTTTTTTCTCTAATCGATACATTAATTACGTAATTGTCCTCCACCGAGTCAACATTCAACATTTGATCCAGTCAGTTCTTTGCCCCCTTGGTTTTGCGCTTCAGTTTTGTTGGTCAAAACCCTAATTGTTGGTCTTGCGTGTCTGTTATTGTCCGGTCAAAAACCTAAGTCAAATCTGAGCGCACGTTTTGTGGTCAAACAAACGTGGCACACGTTTCTGTGGTCAAACAAAACGTGGCACACGTTTCTGTGGTCAAAACCTGAACGACGGAGCGCACACTTAGTGAATCAGACATAATGGATCGCACATTTCTCTCTGATCCAGTTACGGATTTCCTCTATAAATAGAGGACTCTCCTCAGTTGAAAAAATACACCAAAAGCTCTATGCATATGAGGCTTTTCTTTCTTCTCCTATTTCTTACTCACTTCTTCTTTTTCTTTTAAGTGGTCTCAATTCCATATCATGAGCCGTAGTCATTCGACTGCCATATTGATGGTGTAATTCTAGAACAGTTTTCTACGGTGCAGTATGATGTAGCTAAATATCACTAGAAGGGGGGTTGAATAGGGATTTTGCTGTTAAAAATAATTTTCAAGTGTTTTAAAAAACTGTCCTCTTGCAGAGGATGGCAAGCCCGAGGATGGGTTTTTCAAAACCTTCAGATTTGAACTGAGCTGAGTGAAAGAGAAATATAAGATTGACACACACTGTTTTTATACTGGTTCACCCAAAGATGGCTACTTCCAGTCCTCACACCCTTGTGAGATTTCACTAATGTTCAAACAGATCAACTTCAGACAGAAGATGATTACAACTTGTGTATTCTTAAGCTTCACCAAGCTTACAATCAAATTTCAAATATTTCCAAGTGTATCTCATGTGGAAATTACAGTGTGATAAGAGATTGATTGATTCTAAATACTTTCTCAAAAGATTAACAAAGATCTAATGTATGATTTGTAGAAAGTATGAAGATATAATGGATGTTGCTTCTTGAAAGCTTTAAGATCTTTGATCTTTTTAATGCAATGTGTTGTGTTGTTTGATGAAGATTAGATTGCTGCAATTTATAGAAGTCTTGTGATCTTCATTTCATATGTCAAGCCTTTTATGACCGTTTGGAAAATCCATTTTAGAAATGCCATGGTTTTTCTTCATAATTACGAAAATGCCATTCAGCTCCTTGAATAGATGCATTCCATGTTCAAGTGCGAGGTAGCTGATTTTCTGGGTACTTGGGGACACGTGTTGTCCTTTTCTCTTTCCTTTCTTTAATGTTTGAAGTTTATGTGAAGTCATTTTCGTTCTCCTTTCTTCAATGCATTGATAAAGCTTCTTGTAAGAACATGTGATGTCCTTTTCATTCATTTCTTCAAGACTTTGTAAAGGCTTCACGTGTGAAGTCATTTTCTCTTTCCTTGCCTTAAGACATGTGAGCAATTTATTTTGGACTTGTTTGTTGTTGTCTTTTTGAAGATTGACTTTATAATCCTTTTTAAGTCACACAAGAGTACATGTAGCCTTTGCCTATGACATAATGGGTTGCTTTCATAAAGTGTTGGGATGCTTTTCAAGATGTTGACTATAGGCACATTCTAATGTAATCTTTCCTCGTACCTTTCTTTTGCCTTTCTTGCACCTTTTCTTCAAAAGCATTTCTTTATTCATTCTTTAATAGTATTTTGCATTTATTGAATGAATCAAATAATTCATTCTTTAATACTATTCTGCCTTTGTTGAATGAATTCAAATAATTCATTCTTTAATACTATTATGCCTTTGTTTAATGAAATCAAAACAGCGAGGATGCAGAACTGCAGTTTCACCAGCTCGTGAGGCCATCCTCGGCATTTTCCATACTTAGCATTTAACTCAGAATTTTCTTGTTTTTTTGCTTTAATGAATGATAACCTGTTTTCTTATATGAATACACTCAAAAGCACAGATTAGTCATTAACCTCAATCATAATCTTTTAATTAATTTTGTTATCATTAAACCCAATTGAGAGAGATTTTGTCTCAACAATCTCCCCCTTTTTGATGATGACAAAATTCTTTAGATTATGATTTTTGTTTTATGTAAGAGTGAAATAATTAAACTCCTCCTCAATCATAAAAGTGATAATTTTGAAAAAATTTCCTTTTAACATTCAAGTAAAAACAAATTTTTGAAATTATGCAATATTGAGGTAAGTAGATCTTTGATTAACACCTAAAATAAAATTCCAACAACTTAAACAAAATACCATAGGTTTATGAATTCATCCATAACATCAGCAAACATAATTTGAGTTTAAATAACCATAACATCAGCAAACAAAACATAATATCAAAGAGTTAACCAACATAAGACAAAATATAATCCATAATATGACTCCCCTTGAATTAAGTCAACATCAAAAAGTATAAAAAAAATTAAAACAGAGTCATTCAGCGGAAGATGATCCTTCAGATGATGAAGATGTAGAGTTTGGGACAAAGGAGAACTGGGCCGGTAGCACAGGAGGTTGGTCATTGGCAGCAGCAGATCAACCCAAGTATTTGGTAACCCATTCCAGAATGAGTCCAAACTGAGCGATGGTTTTTTGAAAGTGAGAAAAGTTAACCAACAATTTCTTTTGGTCTTTCCTAATGGTTTTTAGTCGCTTTAGAAACTTTTTGTTCTCAGTTCCTGCCGATTTCATGCTGGTTGGTGAATCATCACGTGCACTTTTGGTTTGTGAACTTTTAGCCTTATCCTTAGAGAAATTTTCAAAATGTGGAGCCAAAGGAGATTTGGATGTTTCTTGTAAATCTGGATCAGAATTAGATGGAGCAATATTTGGAGAGATATGAGAAGAGTTTAGACTTACTTGAGATGGTAATGTGGATTCTTCCGCATGCATGTTCCTATGAGGGCTTTTTGAAGAATGGTGATCATATGATACGTTTAGATCAAAGAATAAGACTTCACCATCCTCCGCACGTTGTGGAGGATTTTCTTCAACTGCATCCTCAACTGAAGGAGCGGCAGTATGTGTTGATGGATTGTTATTGACATGTGGAGATTGAGGAAGTGTTGAGCCAGCGGAGTTAAATGAGGGGGTGCGAGAATGAGATAGTGGAGAGGCAGACTTATGTTTCTTTGAGGCAGTTTTCTTCTTCCTTGAGGTGGAGGTTTGTTCAGGCAGATCAATGCGCATTTGTTTGATATTTTTCATAGAAAAGAAGTTATTGCACTGAATATTCTCTTCATCATCAAGAGGTACCTTAAAGAACTTAAAGATTTTGGTCAACATCATCCCATAGGGAGCTGATCGACCCACAATGGCAGCATTCAACATGTAGCTAAATATGATATTGCCCAAATGAAGGGGTGTTACAGTCAACAGATGATGAATAATCAGAATATCAAGTTCGGTTACCTTTTCAAAGCTCCCAGCTCGAGGCACTATCGAGTGAACACAAATGTTGTGAAAAATCCGACACATAGGAGGAATGTTTGAAGCTACAAGAGGTTTACGAGGATTTATCAGGATGTTTTGTAGAACGGAAGTTCGAGTGATCAAATATTGCATATACCAAGTTTCAGCATAACAGTGAGCTCCAACATCTTGTATGTCAAGGATTTTGCATAATGTAGTGGGGTTTACTTACAAGTGTACTCCTTTGAGTACAAAACTGAAACCATGGCTTCCTTTACAGGCATTGCATGCAGCATAGAATGCCTTTACCGGTCGTGGGTATTGAGGTTCATTTACTCTAAAAAGGAGGTCCATCCTAACTTATCAAACACTTCTTCAACGTTAAAGCCACTATTTTTCAAATTAATTAGGTCAATGTGTTTGCCATGAACCACATATTTATTTATCCATTTTGAGGTATAATTTGTCTCCGAATCTGTGGAGTAAAAAAGATGAACAGGAGTTGGTTTGGATGAGCGAAATTTCTTTGGAGTAGGTTTACTCTGTTCAGTTTATTTAGTTTTTGACCTTTTTGGAGTGGAAGGTTTGGAAGATGATTTAGGGATCGATTTAGCCGAGGTATTTCCTTTGGAATCATCCGAATCAATCACATGAACAGTAGAGTCCTGAGTAACCTTTTTGTTTGAATATACAGCCCCAGACGGAACTCTTGAAGATCGTCTTGTTGAGGCAGTGGGTTTTGAAGATGAGGGTTTTTTGGTTTTTTGAGAAGGAGGTGGAGGAGGTGCCCTAGGAAGAGAGACAAACTTGTGTTTTATTCCTTGGCCAGCGGATTCAGAGCTTGAATAATTTTGTGAGTCTGTTTCTGGATCAAAAGTGATAGCCGAACCAGTATAAAAATCCCTGGTGCACTATTTCCTCTCTCTCCTTACTTTTTATATTGATCTTGCATGTGATTGTGAAATTCCGCTGCAAATAAACTGTTAGAATATTTTGCTGTTAAAATATGAATTAATATTAAACAAGTTGGTTTTGATATTAATTCATCACTTAGGAAAGAATTAGATAATCTTGTTAATAATATTGTATAAAATTTCCTAAAAATAGAAGTCATATAACCAACAATTTTTCTCTTAGCAGTACTTTTGATGCGTGTCATTTTTGTTGAGAGGAAGAAACAGACGGGAATGGAGTTAGTGGTGAAGAGAGAGAGAAAAGGAAATGGTTAATTGAGAGAGAGAAATGAATAATGGAGAGAGAGAAAAAGAAAACGTATTAGGGAAAAAAAGAGAGAAATAAAAACGGAGAGATAGAGTAATAAAAGGAGAGACAAAAACAATAAACGAGAGAGAGAGAGAGAGAGAGAGAGAGAGAGAGAGAGTTATGATAGTAACATGAGTGAAAAGTTGAAAACGTGAGAGAAAGAAAAAAAAACTGATTGAATGATGGAGAGAGAAAGAAATTAAAAAGGAGACAGAGAATAATAAATAAAAAATTATAAGCGTGAGAGAGAGAGAAGAAAGGAGAGCCATTGATGGAGCGTAATGATGATGATGCGGGAATCATGACAAACTACATTTAATGCAGTCTGCGCATTTACTGAGGGATGGGAAGTATGCAAAACGTGTCATCCATTTGACCAATAGAAAAAGGGAGGCATGTGCATGGCCTTGACTGACTTGTCAAGAGGAAGTTTCACCTAAAAGTACCTAAGGTCTTCTTTTGGATTTCCTATCCTCTAATTTTTTGAATTTATTTGAGGGATCAGATTTGCCATATATTTACCAACAAAAAAAATTAAAATAATAAAAACAGAAAATAAAAATAACATGGAAAATAAAAAATAAAAACAGAAAATAACAGAATTAAAATATTTAAATAACTTTGGGAAAATTTATGATGGAAAGTTCTTCTAAGATGTATTTAGACCGATCCTCCTAAAGAGGGTTGGTAAAAATATCAGCCAATTGATTTTTAGTGTCAATGAAAATTAATTCTATATCTCCCTTTTGAACATGATCTCTTATAAAATGATGTTTAATTTCAATATGCTTAGATCTTGAATGTTGAATGGGATTTTTAGAAAGATTAATGACACTTGTATTATCACAGAGGATGGGAATTTTTGTGTACCTTAATGAGTAATCCTCTAGTTGATTCTTTATCCATAGTAGTTGTGAGCAACATTGAGCAGCTGATACATATTCAGCCTCTGTAGTTGAAAGAGCAATAGTACTTTGTTTTTTGCATGACCAACTTATTAGAGATTTACCCAGAAGTTGGCAAGCTCCGCTTGTGCTATTCCTTTCAACTTTATCTCCAGCATAATCGGCATCACAATAAGCAGTGAGATCAAGATTTGAACATTTTTTGTACCAAATTCCCAGATTAATAGTGCCCACAAGATATCTAAAAATCCTTTTTATTGCAGTAAGATGAAATTCTAAAAATCCTTTTCACCAAGCTTACAATCAGATTTCAAATATTTCCAAGTGTATCTCACGTGGAAATTACAGTGTGATAAGAGAGTGATTGATTCTAAATACTTTCTCAAAAGATTAACAAAGATCTAATGTATGATTTGTAGAAAGTATGAAGATATAATGGATGTTGCTTCTTGAAAGTTTTAAGATCTTTGATCTTTTTAATGCAATGTGTTGTGTTGTTTGATGAAGATCAGATTGCTGCAATTTATAGAAGTCTTGTGATCTTCATTTCATATGTCAAGCCTTTTATGACCGTTTGGAAAATCCATTTTAGAAATGCCAAGGTTTTTCTTCATAATTACGAAAATACCATTCAGCTCCTTGAATAGATGCATTCCATGTTCAAGTACGAGGTAGCTGATTTTCTGGGTACTTGGGGACACGTGTTGTCCTTTTCTCTTTCCTTTCTTTAATGTTTGAAGTTTATGTGAAGTCATTTTCGTTCTCATTTCTTCAATGCATTGATAAAGCTTCACATGTGAACTTTTTCTCTTTCCTTCATTTAATGCTTGTAAGAACATGTGATGTCCTTTTCATTCATTTCTTCAAGACTTTGTAAAGGCTTCACGTGTGAAGTCATTTTCTCTTTCCTTGCCTTAAGACATGTGAGCAATTTATTTTGGACTTGTTTGTTGTTGTCTTTTTGAAGATTGACTTTATAATCCTTTTTAAGTCACACAAGAGTACATGTAGCCTTTGCCTATGACATAATGGGTTGCTTTCATAAAGTGTTGGGATGCTTTTCAAGATGTTGACTATAGGCACATTCTAATGTAATCTTTCCTCGTACCTTTCTTTTGCCTTTCTTGCACCTTTTCTTCAAAAGCATTTCTTTATTCATTCTTTAATAGTATTTTGCATTTATTGAATGAATCAAACAATTCATTCTTTAATACTATTCTGTCTTTGTTGAATGAATTCAAATAATTCATTCTTTAATACTATTATGCCTTTGTTTAATGAAATCAAAACAGCGAGGATGCAGAACTGCAGTTTCACCAGCTCGTGAGGCCATCCTCGGCATTTTCCATACTTAGCATTTAACTCAGAATTTTCTTCTTTTTTTGCCTTAATGAATGATAACATGTTTTCTTATATGAATACACTCAAAAGCACAAATTAGTCATTAACCTCAATCATAATCTTTTAATTAATTTTGTTATCATTAAAACTAATTGAGAGAGATTTTGTCTCAACACAATATAACTCCAATACAGTGATATGAGCTGTTTTATCCTAGGGACTTCGTAGTTGATAATCTCTCTTGCACAATTTGGACAGTGTCTTGAAACATCTTAAAGAATGCGATTTAGTCCGCGACACAATCCAATAATATTGTCGATGGCATAAATTGTTTTTTCAAAGTTTTTTGAAATTAAAAAATAACAATTTTAAGACGTTTCCATACTGCCATGTCTACCGACGAAATTACTGGGACATGATCATCTGCTTCTGACTACAACAAACCATTTCGGTTGGAAGGAAGTCACTTCAAATGATGGCTACAAAAGATGTTATTTTTTCTAACCATGAAAAAGCTTGCGAACATTCTGAAGGATGAAATTACTGTTGTTCCAGAAACAGATAACAAAATAGAAAAGAATAAGAAAGCTGTTGAATTAACCAAATGGTAACATAATGATTACTTATGTAAGAATTATATTCTTAATGGAGTTGTTGATGATCTGTATGATTACTACAATTCCGACAACAATACTGCTAAACATGTTTGGGATGCTCTTAAGAAGAAATATGATACTGAGGAAGATGGATTCAAAATGTATGTTGTTAGCCGCTACCTCAAATATCAAATGAAAGATCAGTGGAAGCTCAATCTCATGAAACCCAGAGAATTGCTCACGAGATTATCTTTGAAGGTATGTCCCTAAATGAAGAGTTTCAAATTGTTGTTATTATTGACAAACTCCCCTTGCTTGAAATGATTTTAAAAATTCTCTCAAGCATAAAACAAAAGAATTATCTCTAGAAAGTCTGACAACTCGTCTTAGAATTGAGGAGGAATCCCGAAAGCAAGACTAGAAAGATGAAGTTCTTCTTGTGGAAAATAACAAGAAAAAGAAATTCATCGGAGCAGTTATGAAGCCAAACTACAAACAACTAAAGAATCAAAATTGCACTTTAAAGAACATCAACAAGAATGAGAACCCTCAAAAGGTCCCAATTATAAGGCAGCAACCACTTCCTAGAAATGGCCATCGCCCACCTTTTCTATGTTTTCATTGTGGGAAAGAGGGTTATATGGCACGCAAGTGTAGAAGCAAGTCTGGCCCTTCTAATCAGACTAACCTGTCATAAGAGCAATTCATTGCTATGATAACTGAGATCAACCTTGTTGGTGGATCAGATGGATGGTGGATAGACACTGGCGCCTCACGTCATGTCTGTTATGATTGTGCTATGTTTAAAACATACACTGCTGCTGAAGATAAGAAAGTGTTGTTGGGAGATTCCCACACCACTAATGTTGCTGGTATTGGAGATGTGGAACTAATATTCACCTTTGAAAAGACCTTAATTCTGAAGGATGTCATGCACACTAAAAAAATAAGGAAGAATCTGATTTATGGGTTTCTTCTCAATAAGGAAAGGTGTCCTTAGTCTATAGGGGCATATTTGTACACCATTTCTAAAAATGGTATTTTTGTTGGGAAAGGGTACACCATTGATGGCATGTTTAAATTGAATGTTGAAATCAATAAAATGTCTCCTTCTGCTTACATGTTGTGTGATTTTAATATTTGGCATGCTAGGCTATGTCATATGAACAAACATGTGATTTCAAACTTAAGTAACTTATGTTTAATTCCAAAGTTACTTTAAAGGATTTTGAAAAATGTGATTTTTGCAGTCAAGCTAAAATAACTAAGAGTTCACATAAAACAATAGTTAGAGAATCTGAGCCTTTAGACTTAATACACTTTGATATATGTGAACTAGATGGGACGTTAACTAGAAATGGAAAGCGTTATTTCATCACTTTTATTGACGATTGCTCTTATTACACGTTTGTATATCTTATGTAAAATAAAAGTGAAGCGCTTGACATGTTTAAGATCTTTGTAACTAAAATTGAAAATCATTTTAGTAAAACGATTAAGAGGTTTCGTAGTGATAGAGAAAAAAAGTATGACTCTAATTTATTTAATGAGTTTTATAAAACCCAAGGAATTATACATGAAACTATTGCACTATATTCACCTTAAATGAATGGTAAAGCTAAAAGAAAAAATAGAACTCTTATTGAACTAGTTGTTGCCATTATGCTTAACTCTGATGTGCATCTCACTAGTGGAGGAAAATTATTTTGACTGTTTGTTGTGTTTTGAATAGAGTACCTAAATCTAAAAACAAAACATCTCTTTATGAGATGATGAAGAAAAGACAACTTAACTTGTCTTATCTTTGAACATGGAGTTGTCTGGCTTATGTCAGAATCCCCGATCTCAAGCGAGTTAAACTCGCTAGTAGAGCCTATGAATGTGTATTCATTGGGTATGCAGTCAATAGTAAAGCGTATAGGTTTTACGACCTAAATACAAAAGTAATTATAGAATCAAATGATATTGACTTCTATAAAAATAAATTTCCTTTCAAGTCAAGAAATAGTGGGGGCAGCGAACCTAGTCAAGTTCCTGTGAAAAAGAAGCACTGAAAGCAACAACCAAGGCAAAATAGAAACTTGGAGAAGTAAGAGAGTTAGAGTGGCTAAATATTATGGATGCAAATATATGGCCTAGAACTTTGAAAAGGATCCTGCAAATCTAAAAGAAGTTTTGTCATCATTGGATGCAGATTTATGGCAAGAAGCTATAAACGATGAAATGGATTCTCTACAGTCTAACAAAACCTGACATTTAGTAGACTTGTCTCTTAGTTACAAACCAATAGGTTGTAAATGGACCTGGTAAAAGAAACTAAAACCCGATGGAACTGGTGATAAATATAAGGCATGCCTTGTAGCCAAAGGTTTTAGACAAAGAGAAAATATAGATTTCTTCGACACTTTTTCACCAGTCACTAGAATAACATCCATTAGGGTGTTCATATCACTTGCGGCTATTCATAACTTAGTGATACACCAGATGGATGTTAAAACAATTTTTTTAAATGGTGACTTGGAAGAAGAATGTTATATGGAACAACCTAAAGTTTTGTAATTCATGGACAAGAAAACAAGGTATGTAAGTTAGATAATTCTTTGTATGGTCTTAAACAAGCTCCTAAAAAATGACATGAAAAATTTGATAATTTGATTATATCGAATGAGTTTAAAGTGAATGAAAGTGACAACTGTATTTATTACAAATTTGAAAATGACATTTACACTATCATATGTCTCTTTGTAGACAAATTACTTATATTTGGTTCAAACATTCATGTTGTAAATCATGTGAAATTGTTGAGTAACAACTTTGATATGAAAGACCTCGGAGAAGCGAATGTAATCCTTCGAATCAAAATTACTAGGTCAGAAAAGGGAATTTCTTTGGATCAATCTCACTATGTTGAAAAGATCATAGAGAAATATAATTACTTTGACTGTAAACCTGCTTTCACACCATATGATCCAAGTGTGAAACTTTTCAAAAACACTGGTGAAGGTGTTAGACAAACTGAATATACGAGCATCACTGGCAGCCTCAGGTATGCCACTGATTGTACTAGGCCTGATATTGCCTACGTCTTTGGATTGTTGTGCAGGTTTACTAGTAGACATAGTATGGACATATTATGTGGTTATGTATCATGGAAATCAAAGATACAGATGATACTGGCTCAGTCCACTATGGAGTCTGAAATGATAGCACTAGCTACTGCTAGTGAAGAAGCAAGCTGGTTGAGGTGCTTGCTAGTAGAGACCCCTTTGTGGAAAAAATCTCTGCCAGCCGTGTTGATCCACGGTGATAGTACCGCGACTATTTCAAAAATTGAGAATCTTTATTACAACGGTAAGAGACGACAAATACGTCGTAAACATAACACCATTAGAGAATTACTTTCTAAAGGAGCTGTTATAGTGGATCATGTAGGCACTGATGATAAGTTACAAGATCCTTTGACGACCTAAAAGACTGGAGATCCCCATAATTAGGTTCAATGGATAATAACAATTCACAGTGATAAGAAATGAACATGCTATATTACATATGAAAGAAGCATGATTCCTGAAGCAATAAAAGGATGAGATAAAAGAAACTCTTAATGAGATCTATACTTTATGTGGAGTGGAGCACCTAACTACATGAGTACTCTTGATAGACTCACCTATGTGAATGTGGAAGTGGAGCCGCTTCCTATGGAATTTCGAGGCAAAATTCCTAAAGTGTTCACTATACTGGGATACACGTGCATGACCATAAATGCACAGACTTTTGAGAATACAACCAAATGAAAAGGTTGTGTGTGAGTTTGATGTCAAAGATAGAGTTTAAGACTACGAGTCACTCTTGTTGAATCTGAATATTACTTGTTATGCAAAGGTTCAAGTCAAGAGACACATTTGTTTATGCACAATCTTATAGAAGCGTTTGACGCTATTTCAAAAACCTTCTTTTTAAATTCAAGTGAGAGATTGTTGGAAATGATGATGATTTTAATGGAAGTTTATTAGAAATAATGATGACATTAATGAGAGCTAGTGGTGTTGTTGTGAATTGAAAAAATAAGGAAGTTCCACATAAGAGAGACATCACACACTAGTAAGGTATATAAGGTGGAGGTATGATACTTAGGGTGTGCCCTAAGGGGTACCC
The DNA here is from genome assembly GCF_000331145.2 of Cicer arietinum. Taxonomy (NCBI): domain Eukaryota; kingdom Viridiplantae; phylum Streptophyta; class Magnoliopsida; order Fabales; family Fabaceae; genus Cicer; species Cicer arietinum. The sequence goes on from NC_021161.2 coordinate 48,877,791, forward strand.
CAATTTTGTAAAGGAGGGAGAGCACATGCATAATTGACCACCACACGCGCACGCCGCCATTGTCCAATCGGCTCGGTCGAGCTTGAGCTTGGGCTTGGCTACATGGTGTATTATTTTTTAGCATATGAAAATTAATAAATAAATTATTTATTTAATTAAATGAATGCTTGCGTTTTTTCTCTAATTGATACATTAATTACGTAGTTGTCCTCCACTGAGTCAACATTCAACGTCTAATCCAGTCAGTTCTTTGACCCCCGATTTTGCACTTCAGTTTTGTTGGTCAAAACACTAATTGCTGGTCTCACGTGTCTGTTATTGCCCAATCAAAAACCTAAGTCAAATCTGAGCGCACGTTTTGTGGTCAAACAAACGTGGCGCATGTTTATGTGGTCAAACAAAATGTGGCACACGTTTATGTGGTCAAAACCTGAATGACGGAGCGCACACTTAGTGAATCAGACCTAATGGATCATACCTTTTTCTCTGATCCAGTTACAAATTTTCTCTATAAATAGAGAGTTCTCCCCAGTTGAAAAAATACACCAAAAGCTTTATGTATCTGAGGCTTTTCTCTCTTCTCCCGTTTCTTACTCACTTCTTCTTTTTCTTTTAAGTGGTCTTAGTGCCATATTACGAGTGGTAGTTATTCGACTGTCATATTGAGTGTGTTATATGAGCTGTTTTATCCTGGGGACTTCGTGATTGATAGTCTGTTTTGCACAATTTGGACAGTGCCTCAAAACGTCTTAAAGAAAGCTACCTAGTTCACGACTCAACCCAATAATATTGTCGGTGGCGTAAATTGTTTTTTAAAAAAATTTCGAAATTCAAAAATAACATATCATTATATTAATTATAATTAGGTAGTAGTAGTAATTAATAATACTAATAATATTAATATTTTTATTGATATTGTAATAAGAATCATATTAATTGCATGAATTGAACTGGTTGTAATAATTTAGATTATTATTCATAATTATTTACATATTTATCAAAATAATTTATTTAATAAATGGAATTCTATAATCTATATGGTCAAACTCATTTTTAAAATTAATGAACTGACATGTTTGATTTCCTTTCTAAGATTTTTTTTAATAAACTAAAATTTATGGAAAAAAAAAGGAAAAACAAAAAAATTGGGAGCATAAAATTAATCCAAGAAAAGAAAAAAAAATGTAAAAATATTCTTCAGATTAAGAAGGTTTTCCAACCCTTAAACAAATATTATATAACGTAGTTTTTTAATGAATATTTGTTTTCATTGTCTTTTTATCTTATAAATCACTTCAATAAAAAAAAACTCTTCACAAATATTAAAATAATTATGCAAATATTTGATAACTATCTCATTCTCTTCTTTGTTATAAATCCTTATGTTGGGAAAATTCAGATCATGAACTTCATATAATAAAAAATTGAGAGAACAAAGTGAGAATGAGTTTATAGGAGCTCTTATTAATTCAAAGAGTTGAATCTTTTCTTGTACTCAATGTGTCTTATTATTATCTCACATAAAATGACTTAAGCATTATAGAAGCTAAGGATTTGGATTACATCCACTCAGGACTTCATACGTTTATGCAGTCAACACATTGGGAGTGTCCGGTCTAAAATTAAGACATATTTTTTTTTTGTCAATATAAAATTTCGAGTTTAAATTATGAATAATCCCATCTTAATGAGACAACTACCAATATTTTGACTGTACAACTGCACGATGTTCATTATTGGCACTTAATTCTTTTATCATATATGGACAAATGAATTGCCTTCGGAGTGTAAAACATTTGCATTGAATCCAATTAAGTTATGAGTGAATTGATTCGCGTCGAATAATCAAGTGACGCAACATAATTTAAATATATATAATGTTATGGTATTGAATTTCATAAATATTTTTTACAAAAGCTCATAAATGTTTAACACATACCAAATTCAACAATTTAAAATTTTAATACTTAAAATAAACTATAACACTTTTAAATCAGCACATAAAGCTGATATCAGAATCAAACAACTTCAAATTTGTACGACCAAGTTTCAACATTCTTAGTACATGTTTTGATTTTAATTTTAGAGGACTCAATCAGTTTTGGAGGACTAAAATTGACTTTGACATTTTTGAATATTGTTGAGTAGAATTGATTTTATCTTTAGAATTGATTCTAACTTGAAGTTATAATTTGTTGCTTCTGAATTTAAATTTGATTTTTGCACTAAAATTTATTATTCAACTCATTTTTATTTAAATATATTTAAACACATATGATTTTACATTCAACTTACTTTTAACTAAAATCAAATTTAATTACTGCTTAATCAACTATGCTTAATAGCAAAACACAAATTGGTTACTTTTGCACAATTAATGACAAACAAAACACACCATGCTTGCACTTAAAAACTTACAACTGTGCTTTTAATTATGGATTGAGATTCTTTAATTTACGTAGCCACTCCATTTTATATGACAATGTTACAAACTATTAGTGTGCAACTAACTATAATTTGTCTTTAAATGTAAAATTCTTTTAATTTATTAAATGCATTTATTACTATAAGAGATCTAATGAATCTATTAAATGTCAATAGCAACACATAATACAAGCAAAATAGAAGTCAAGTCCTTATAGTAAAGATTTGGATTACATGCAGTCACAACTGCAATGCACTTGCACAAGTAGCACATTGGTAGTAGTTCGGTTCAAAATTATCGACACGTTTAATCTTATAAATGTATATGCTTCTTTTAATTTTTTATGATAGAATTAAACCTATAAATAGGCTTTATTTATGAACTTGCTTTCATCTCTTCATTCATAAAATACACAATCTATATTGAACTGATTAAGAGCTTGAAAAAACAAAATGCAGTTAGTGTTTCATGTAGCATTTGTTAGATAACTATTATATTGCAAATGATGAAAACACTAAGCAATGAGCCACGATCAATATTGAGTTTCGAACATGACTAGAAAAGGTCACTAGAATATATGAATTCATAAAAAGAAAGATCATTGCATTAATATTGAACTTCAAACTTGTAACAAGATGATACCATAATTGGGTTTCGAAACTACAATGAAGAAAATGCACGAAAAAAAAAGAAAGTAAATGGCCTAGACAATTAGAAAGTTCACAATCATGTACTTAAGAAAAATAATTAATTATTTATTCCTCCTATTGGAAGAAAACTTTCCTTGTAATATGTATAATCACGTCCCCAATTTTCGTCACCATCAAACTCTTCAACAGTTTGATTATTTAAATCAAACCAAGATAGTTTATGGTCATTTCTTATGAAGAATATTTCCCCCTTTTTTCCCATTCCGATAGGACTTTGAACACAAGACAAAGGCCCAACAATGAACAATTTGATCCATGATTCTTTCACACCAAGTTCGCCTAAAATTGATATGTGAAAAGTAGTGGTTTGCTCATGATATGTGATCAAGGTGATGGATCCATTCAACTCCGCCAAATTTCTCCACCACACGTTATAATCTTTATCATCTTCTATGTAGGGTATCGGTGTGATAACGAACGACTCATTGTTCAAGTCAAATGATACCAAACGTGCTTCACCTAATGTATGAGTTGCTTCTTCATTATCACACAACCAATGACACACGCCGTCCACATACACATGGACATGTTGACAACTTCGATAGGAAGTTGGCATATCAAAATCAAGTTTACGCCAAGAGTCATTTCTTAAGCTATATATCTCCCAGTTGTAAGTTGTTTGTGTTGAATCAAATATAAATGATACATGACGAATCACCTTATAGTCATCTCTAACAATATCATAACCAAATCCATAAACATCAAGTTGCGGCATAGGCTGATAAGGCAACGGAAGGTGACGCGACTCAATAGGGCTAGGAGGAATGACCTTGCATTCTTTGGTAGTTGGGTTCCACAATAGAACACTTCGAAGATTAGACTTAACGAGACAAAGTATGCCATTAACACTAGCAAAACCAAAAATCTTAAAATCAAATGGGTCATGCAAATCAAATTGGACTATATGCTCTTGATTAGGAAGTAGATTTGGCCAATCTAATTTGATCTTGTTCACAAATCTCTTTCTAGAAAGAGAATACAACTCGGTATAATATTTGTTACCTGGAATGAATGGTATAGGAAATTCTAAGAAGTCTAAGTCCCATGAATACATCCTATTCACATACAAGTCATCATCATCCGTATATGGTAGACGTAGTTGTAGAAGGAGCGATTCATTATTGTGGTTACATATAAATTTGTAACGAAACATGGTCATGAAATGAGGGTCTTCAAATAAGAGAGACCATGATTTACATACACACATAAATCGCTTCAAAGATTTAATAGGTAATTTTGATAGAATAGAGAAGACAATATCATCGGGTATATAATTTCTTACCTTGCCAATTGTGGCGGCAATTGCAATGTTGTTGAGGTGACTATTAGAGGCAACATAATAGGAAGAATCCATAAGATGTTATAAAAAAGTTGTGCAAGTCAACTATATGAACAAAGGTTTATCTTCTTCTTCTTTGAGTTTTTTTATATGTTACCTTTGATATTAAGTTCATGTGTAGCAAGCCTATTATTTATTATTTAGGGTTTAGGGTGGAGAAAGTTGCGGCAACAGTCACAAAAGAATAGCCAAGCAGTTAATTTCAAAACCGAAGACAAAGTCTTTAATATATTTTACAAAACAAAATTTCATTAAATGACAATGTGTGGTGAGTTTATGGTTTATCATTTCGTATACAAATACATAAAGAAAAAAATTTAGAAAATATTTTTTTAAATAAAAAAAAAAAAACAACAGAAAATAAGGACCAATGATTTAGTCTAAAATTCTCAGTAGTGTAATTGAGGATAGGCATAAATGTAAGTTCTTTGTAAGTGTTTAATAAGCCTTAGTTTTTAATAAGTCTACATTTTGTACTATATTTGAAATTTAAAAATAAAAAATAAAAAATAATATAATAAATAATCATATAATATCTTTATTTTAAGAAATATTTTATAGTATCGTTAATTTAAAAGAGAAAAATAAGTTGCCCCCTCATTTTCTCTCCAAAATTCATCTGTTAAACACATCCTTGATGTTTTCGTGATTATCATCATTCCTTTACCCTACTTTTTTATATAAAAAAAATAGAAGATAATTAAATAAAAAATAATAATTTTTGAAATATTCAATATGGTTTATCCTAGATTAGACCAAAATTTTTTGAAGTTAGGTTAAATTATTTATTAGGCATTTAACATAAAGTAGGCATTTAAGTAAATTAGTATCTTATATCACGTTTTTAAAAAGCTAGACTCAAACCTAAAATTAACATCAGGTTTTTGAGACTTACAAAATCTAATTCAATCTAACACTTTTTCACAGATCTAACACTTTTTCACACCTACCATCAATATAGACATGAATGATATATAAGGGTCGGGTTGGAATTTATTTGATAAATTGTTACTCGATCCAATTATATTTCATAGATTTGAGTTGACTAAAATAAACTGTAGTTTTCCTATCGAATATGACTCAACTTAATTTGGTGACATACAGGTTGATTCGAGTTGAATTATTGAGTAGTATAACCTAATTTTTACTGACAACAAAAACCTATAATTATCTAGCATTGAATTTCATACATTTATACTAATTTTTTTATTAAAAAAAATAGCCCTTCAAATAAATTAAAACATTCGAAAATCTAACACATAAAAATCTTAAACCAGATAAAAAAACAAAATTTGACAATTTTATAGAACAAATTAGTTTTATAGATTTGACGCCATAAATAATTAAGTTATCAAACCGAACAACTTCAACTTTGGGCTAATTAGTTTAGGTTCGACCCAAACAAAAAATAACAAACAAAAAAACTCAAATCAAATTCTTGAACTTGAATTGAGTCATTTGATTAATCGAGTTGATCCATAGTTGAAATCCCCTAAACATGGGTCACTTTATTGTTCTATGTTTGAGTTTTATTTTATATACCCAAAACTATTAGATAATATTACATCTGTCTTTATATATAAAATTTATTTAATTAATTTACAAAATTTAAGAATTTTCAACATTGAATGTGTCAACGATGTATGTTGTCGTTCTAGAATTTATCTTTCAATTATTAATATAGAAAAACAAATGATTTTTTAACTCTTTTTATTCCATTAGGAGTATTTTGTGAAAAAAAATATTAATATATCTTGTGATTTGTAAATGGTGTTATAGAAAAAGACAATTTTTTTTTTAACACAATCTTACATATAAAGATGACAATAGTATATTATTTAATATTAATTATATTTTTTTTTGAAGCCGCTTGCGAGCTTTTGATATGTTTCTAAAGGTAAATTCTAAGATAAATCAGGACCATCATGAACCAATGCTTAAATATTATTCAAAACACTAATGACATTCGACAACATTCTTTAGAAATATAAATTAATGATTCTCTCTATCTTTACATTTGAGATTGTGACTTATTGATGTCGGTTTGACGAGTTTAGTTTTGAGTAATATATTCACTTTTCTTTATTTTTACATCGATCGAGTTATTAATTTTCTCATTCATAAAGTACAAAAGTACCATTTTGAAAAATGTCGTCAATTTTCGATAAAATTTCAAATAACTTTTAATGTAGGTCAACAATAAACCACGTATAAATGTGTTGATATATCAAATATGAGTAAAGAAGTCTCACATTGAAAAAAAAAATTGATCTAAAATATTATATATATATATACATCACCAACTTTAAAACATTTTCTATTTGAAGAATTTTCCCCTAAAATCTATTGCAGGTTTAATTTCATTAAGATTTCTTGTCCTCGAATTATTTTTGAATTTAGACTTGAAAAGTTAAAAAGAACCCAAAATAAAGTTTGGTAAAGCTTTACAATATTTAGTAGGAGAATTTTATATATATATATATATATATATATAAGTAGAAAGACCCCTAAATCCATTTCTTTAAATTTTTAGTTAAAAATATGGTGTTCAATTGCAATATTTTCTTTATGTTTTTTTTACTAAAAATAATATCCAAGTTACACACATGCACAATATACACAAGTGATCTTATATGGGCACAATACCTACTTGAATACAAATAACACGTGATCCTCAAATTAGGCCACATAGATTATGTGCTTCATAAGATAAGTTGATTTTTAAAACTGAATGAGCATTATATGCCATTATGTGGATGTATTATTGTAATAATTGAAGGAGAAGGACATTGAAGAAAAAGTGAAGTAAAGCATCGATGAAGGCATATATGACTAAAAAGGGTGATCATCCAAAAGCAAATCACATGTCCACTGCAATCCCCACACTCTTTTTTTCTTCCTTTTACTAAATTTCATTTTATTAACCATAATTTTCTTTTTACGATTAATAATCTCCATAGGGAAATTGGATTTTTTTTATATTATACACATATTGTTGACACTTACACAAATGGGTTTATAGCTCTCAAGTCTCAACCATATATGTGTTTATCACTTTGTTGTCAAATAAATATTTTTGGTAAAATATGTATAAAAAATAAAATAAAATTTGTGCTCATTGAATATATTTATAGTTGTAGCTAGGTGCATTTACACTCTCTTGCCCCACCCCTTTATACCAATCACAGCCACACTATCTAGTACATATTTCCTCTCTATATAGTAGCTCTCTCTTCGTTACTCTATAGGTTATATACAAAAGTTATGTCACATACAAAAACCACCGGTATTCTCGTAAATTAATATAAAAGTTTATTTTTCATGTACCGACAGTATAAATTCTATACAAACACTTCATTATGATTGATCATCGACGTGATTTAAAAGTAATTATTGTAAAAGTCAAATATTATGAATAATTTAGCAATTATAATTAATTGATAATATAAAAAAAATTATATTAATAGTGTATATAACTTAAATTCTTAATTTAGCACAAGACTACGCAACAGCTCCAAATTGACATGATTGATAAATAATTGAATTTGTCGTCACGAAATCAAATGGGTTTAGTTTAGATGGGAGAGATCCCCTTCATAGGAAATTTTTCATGTTTCTCATATGGTGGATTGAAAATGAGTCAACTTGAGTCGAATTTAGGTTCAATTTTATTCAAATCAATAAAAGTTGGTTTAACTTAAAATCAACTTGAATTCTTACAAATTTAATTTTTAGCTTAAATTTGACTCGATTCAAGTTCACGATCAACTCAATAGTTCAAATCAAATGAACCAAAAGACGACGTCAACAACAACAACAAAACTTATAGGAACAAATGTGTTTCTTCAACTTTAAGTTAAAATATTAATAAAAATTAACTAAAGTTCATATAATTTAAATTTAAACTAAACTTAAAAATCAATCTTCTTAGATCAATTTTCTCATTACTTTTAATTGTTTCATGTGTTTGGTGGTGCACTTCTTATATAAGAGAAGAGAAGAGTGTAAAGGACTATATTTTTCAATATTAGAGATGGAATTTGGTTTTTGTATAAACAATTGAGTGTATGTCTTTTTAGTAACTTTGAAATGATATAAATAATTTCTTAATATTAGTTTTTCAAATGATTTTATTTCATTTTAGAATGACATTTATAATGTGTTCAACAACATCTTCAAGCATTTTAATACTTACACCTAAATTAATTTTTTTTAACAACTCCTAGTGAAATTTATTTCATACAAAAATAAAATTGACAATTTATATATATATCCACTGATCCAACTGTCGAATCAATAGTTCTTATTAAGTAGATCAACTCGACAAATTTTTATAAAATTTTAAAACTATTTAATAATTCATTAAATAATTTCAAATTGACGTATAATAAGTTTTTGCAAATATAAACAAATATCGATGACTAGATTATATAGATTCGAATTTTGGATTTATATAAAACTTTGTGTACCTGATCATTCATATATTATATGTCACTAATCAACAATTCGATTGGTGAAATTTATCATCTATGTTGAGTTCTTAAACGAAATATCTCGTCACAAATGAATTTTTGGAGTAAACGAATTTCAACTCATATATATATAACAAATGAGTCGAACTGTATATAATTCAAGTTTAATTCATTTATTTAGCTCATATTTAACTCATTTTTGATCCATGAACTAAGTTCAATAAATTAATTATTGAATCGAGTTTCGAATTGATAATATTTTAAATCTCTTATTTATTATGTTACTATGTTTCAAAATAGATTTCATCTCATTCGGAACATAACTTATTTCAAATATATTACTACATAACACCTTAAATTAGAAAAACAGTATCATAAAAATTAGAAAAACATTTCTTCCTTATTGATAAAAAACAAAAACAAAAGACAAAACAAATAATGCCAACGGAATATAATACATCTAAAATATTTTCATGTATTATTAATGTAATATTTTTTACAAATATCAGTACATCATAATAATAATAAATATAATTTTAAAAATAATTATAATAAAAATTAAATATTTATAATGATTTTAATTATGGAGATTAATTAATAGAAAAAAAAATTATATTAATAATACTGATGTATATAAATTAAATTTATATTTATAAACACTCTTTTAACCATCTAAACTTTTTCTATATTGATGACTCATTAACATCCAACTCAAGTACAATTTTTCCAAAGAAAATGAATTATGGATTGAACAAGAAAGATAATACATTGTTTGTTTTTGAAGTCTAATTAATTAACATATAATATATCACTATGATAAAAATATTTCCGAAACTAATATAGGAACTGTTCGTGGAAAGCGCGTGGTAGTACGCAGCAGCAAGAGCGAAAAAGCAAGAGGACGTGGAAATGGGGTCCACAAAGCACGGTAAGATGTGTGTGTTGATTTGCATGGTATAGTAGCAATGCTTCTCTCTTAAATTCTCTTCTTTTTCCCCAATTCTAATCATTCTCTTTATTCCAACTTCTCAATCTGCATCTCTGCACTTTCAGTAGGTACCCACGATTATTCTTTCTTTTTTTTGCTTTCCTCTTTTCTTCTTTTTTTTTAATGTTTTTTTCCTATTTCTTTTCTAATCAATTAAATTTTTCCCTACTTTCTATAATTGATTCATCTTTCCCTTCCTTGAAAGTTTCCTCTTTTGTCTTCAATTTCATTACTTTCTTCTGCATCTCTAGATTCACTGTGCCTCACATTGGGTTTTCATTTCTGTTTTTGTGTTTCACTTTCAAGTTTCACCTACTTAGTTTTAGTTTGGTTTTTACTTCACCAACTTCTGGTACTGTTTGTTGTTGTAATTATTGTTTTCTTTTCTTCAACTTGTTCCTTAGATGCATTTTGTGTTTGCTTTTAGTTCCATGTGAAAATTGATAGTGACATTTCATATAATGATCCTTAACATCAACACTTTTTTTTTTTAGACTTGATGTTTGTGCCTCTTGTAATGTGTGTATGTAGCAAAATATACTTATGATTTGTATTTTTCTTGTAGCAATTGTTACTAGGCTTGTCATGTTATGTCTAGTTGTTTGTTATGGCTCATCAGGGTAATCTAATTGGAAAATGGACCGTAGTATTTAAACATAAAACATTATAAATCTTAAGCTTGAAATTAATAGAAAGGAACTACAACTCCTCTTCTGTTGGAGACATAAGCACAATTGGCCTAACTTGGTGATCAAATCTCGAGTGTTCATGCGTTTTTTCGTATTTGTTTTCTTTTGAACTAGGGTTGTTGTTCTAACCCTAGTACTTGTATATAGCTCATTTATAGTTTTATCTAATATATTTGATGTTGAATGAGTTTGCAGATAGAAATCAAGGTCTAGGATTTCCATAATAAAAAGAAAAGACGAGAAAGGTAAGTTAGATTTGGGATAATGGGAGCTTCAAGCTCCAAAATGGAGGACGAAAAGGCGCTTCAACTGTGCCGCGAAAGGAAGAAATTTGTTAGGCAAGCACTCGACGGACGTTGCTCATTAGCAGCTGCATATGTTTCATATGTTAAGTCACTGAAAATTGTAGGAACAGCTCTAAGAAAATTCACAGAACCTGAAACTCACGTTGAGTCTTCCTTATACACTAATGCAACACCAGAAGCACTTGCTTTAACTGATAAGGCATTGTCACACTCTTCACCATCTATGTCACAACACATTGATGCATCTCCAATTCTCTCTCCTCCTAGTAGTTCTAACAAGTTCTACACAAATCATATGAAACTTAGCGGTTTTTCTTCGAAAAAAGTCGAAGAAAAACCACCTGTACCTGTTATAGGAACAGTAACAACATCGTCAAGCATTGCACAGAATGGAAGTAGAATGTCTGAGACAGAAGCATTTGAAGATTCTTCTCTTCCAGATGGAACTCCACACTGGGATTTCTTTGGTCTTTTTAATCCAATCGATCATCAGTTTTCTTTTCAAGAAGGGAAAAGCAACATGCCTCATGATATAGATAACGGTGGTGATGATATACAACTTGTAAGGGAGGAGGAAGGAATTCCTGAGTTGGAAGATGATGATGAAGAGAAGGTTTCTTCTAGTTGCTCGCACGAATCCAAAGATGAATTTGATGAAGAGCCTACTGCAGAAACTCTAGTCCAAAGATATGAAAATCTAAATAGAGCTAATAACCGTGTTCAAGCAAATGTTTTGCATGATACAACAACTAAGCCTGTGAAAGGGGATTCAACTTCTGAAGTTGAATTGGTAAATGGCGAGAAGGGAAGAAACCCTCCGAATTTGTCTGCATCGAAGACTCCGGAAACAAATAAATCAGCGGAGAAAGAGAATCATAGTGAAAATAAAGTCACTCCTAAGAATTTCTTTTCAAGTGTGAAGGATATTGAGGTTCTCTTTATTAGAGCTTCGGAATCTGGTGAAGAGGTTCCAAGGATGCTTGAAGCAAATAAATCTCACTTTCGACCAATATTCGCAGGAAAAGAAAGTACTAATCTTTCTAGCTCTCTTCTTTCAATGTGTATCTTTTGAAATTTTATTTTCATTGTTGTGTAATTTATTTCAAAATGAAATGCTTTAAAGTATTAACCAGAGAATTCTTAATTGTAACAGATGGTTCTTTGGCATCCTTATTTGTTAAGGCATGTTTCTCATGTGGGGAGGATCCAAGTCAAGTTCCAGAAGGTAATTTCTGAGTCTTGTTAACTATAGATTTTTTGGGTTCCCTAGACATTGCCGATCTTGTTGGTTGAACAATTCTTATTGTTTGTTCTAAAAGTATTCCTTATGAGTGAGTGAACGATAGATGAGTGGCTACACAAGACAGGATAGGATTAGAAATGAAGTTGTTGGGTATGCCTCATAGTTATTGATATTCGGGCTGGTCGCTCGAGTGGGAGCGGTT
>NC_021161.2:48890509-49054178 GCF_000331145.2 Cicer arietinum
AATCTTGTAATTTATAATTTAGAATATAAATAAAAAGCAACTTCAATGAGACATAGATACAATTGGCCGAACTCTATAATCAAATCTCGTATACTCTCTATTTGCATTTTTCGTATTTGTTTACTTTTGAACCAAGGTTGCTGTTCTAACATAAGTCATTAGGCAGAAATGGGTTATATTAGGCCATGTTATTCCAAAGCTTGTTTTACAAGAAATGTTCATTATCTTTTTGTAATTGAGATACTTCATTCCTGTTTGTTCAAATTTGTTTTTGGAATTCAATATCTAACTTTTTTCTTTCTTTATAACGTCCTAGAGCCGGCTCAAAACTCAGTTAAGTACTTAACCTGGCATAGAACAGCATCATCTCGATCCTCCTCATCTAAAAACCCTTTGGATGCAAACTCAAGAGAAAATTTAGAGGATGTCACAAATAATCTCTTTGATAGTTCGTATATGATCTCTGGAAGCCATGCATCAACCTTGGATAGGCTATATGCTTGGGAAAAGAAGCTCTATGATGAAGTGAAGGTACCATGTATTTCTTATCAACAAATACATCAACCTTTACGTATTTTGTATTACATATTTTTATTAGTAGTATGTTGAAGAAGTTATATAAATAGTTACATGTCATAGAACATGAGAATTTCTTTATCGGTTTGCTAATATCATTGTTCGCTTCTGTGAATCACAGGCTAGTGAGATTGTGAGAAACGAATATGACATGAAGTGTAAAATCTTAAGGAACCTGGAATCAAAAGGAGAAAAAACCTCCACAATCGATAAAACTCGTGCTGCAGTCAAGGATCTGCACTCAAGAATCAGAGTTGCGATTCACAGGATAGACTCTATATCAAAGAGGATTGAGGAGTTGCGGGACAGAGAGCTTCAGCCACAACTTGAGGAATTGATTGAAGGGTATGATTAATTAAGTTTTTCTTCACATTTAAACTTATATGTTTGTCTTCCTTAAGTGCTTAGGCATAAAAAAACTTCATTACAAATAAGGAGTAACCTTATAGCTCAATGTGATCGACATTTTTACAAGTTATGGTGTTGAATTTAAATTTAGTGATTGATCATACAAGAATTATGGCTTTCTATTTGTGACTCGCTGATGCTTACTAACAATCTTTGAATGCTAGCTTAATGAATTTGGATCAATAAGCCAATTATTTATGTTTTCTTTGGCCCTGTTTGGATAAACAATTTAATTAGGTGTTTATCATATAAGTGTTTATGTATAAGCTATTTCTATAAGAAAAGATAAAATAAAGTTAAACTGTTTTCATATAAGCTATAAGTTATTTTTTAAACTATCCCAGAGAGTTTATGGAAATAACCTGAAAACCACTTACGGATATATCGTAAGTTGTTTCCATAAACTCTCAAAAACAAGCTCACAAGTGCATATGTTAGTAAATAATAAGTCCAAATAAGTCAATCCAAATAGGTTCTTAGTCATTGAGATGCATGGTTCATACACTTGTAAATTTACTTGTGTTGACTAATACAAACTTCTTGCTTTTGTAATTCATCTGTTTCTGTTACGTTTGGATGACAGATTAAATCGAATGTGGGAAGTGATGCATGAATGCCACAAGCTTCAGTTTCAGATCATGTCAGCATCTTATAACAACAGCCACGCTAGAATCATGATGCACTCCGAATTACGGAGACAGATTACTGCCTATCTTGAAAATGAACTCCAGTTTCTATCATCAAGTTTTGCCAAGTGGATTGAAGCTCAGAAATCCTATCTCGAGGCTATAAATGGTTGGATTCACATATGTGTTCCTCTTCAACAAAAATCATCCAGGAGACAAAGGAGGCCACAATCTGAAACTCTTATAGAACGCGGCCCTCCAATATACGCCACGTGTGATGTCTGGTTGAAAAAGCTCGGCACATTACCTGTCAAAGATGTTGCAGATTCTATTAAGAGCTTAGCAGCTGATACGGCCCGTTTCTTACCATATCAAGACAAGAAGAACCAGGGAAAGGATGCTAGTGAATTAGCAGATGGTTTATTAAGAGATGATGTCTCAGAAGATTGGATTTCGGGTTTTGATCGGTTTCGGGCAAGCTTGATTCGATTTCTCGGTCAATTAAATAGTTTGTCTGGTTCTTCTGTCAAAATGTACAAAGAACTTAGACAAGCTATTCACTATGCTAAGAGCAATTACCATCGATTGAATTCTCAGTCTCAAAACGGTCATTTGAATTCTCAGTCTCAACATGGTCACCATGATTCTGAATCACATGATGAGCACTCAAAGTCACAATCTCAAGTAGTTTAGTCTTGAAATGAACATCCAAAGAACAAGAGATGTTGTGCATAATGCATCTTTTTAAAAAAATTAGAGAAGGAGAAATTAACATTAATGAAAGTGACATTAATGCTTATTTTACAACTGCTTTCGAGAAGATTTGAACTGCATCCCTTGAGGTTATTGTACATGAAGGGAGGATATAATAAAGTCTTTGTTTATTTGCTATATTTATTAGTTTAGTTCTTTTAAGAATAGAAGGGAGCATATAGAATTTTCTGGAGAGTTTGTGGATTGATGGTTACATATTCAGCTGTAGCCTGTAAGTACTAGGCTTTAATGATGAAGAAATTTGAGGGCCAAGATAAAACTTGTATAATGCCATATATTTTGTAAACAAATCAAAAGGGATTATGGAAATAATTTCTTGTACTTTCTTTATTGATTTTCCTTGCTGATGTCAATATTGTTTCCATTTATTTTGTGTATATGGTTATAGGTTCATATTTGTTTATATTTAAGAAAGGAAAACTTTGTAGTAGGATTGTCTTGATTTTTTACTAATAAATTCCCTAGACAACTAACCTTATTGATTTTCCTTTTTCAACATTTTAATGCAACTTTTACAAAGTCAGGATGATCTTCTTGACAACTTGTCTCAGATGTTGGATCACATCTAATTGATTTTTAATAAATGTTCTTTGAACATGACAAAGTGAACTTGGTCTTTTGCATTTTTAATTGCAACAAGAGACATTAGATTACCAGATATATTTTTTCCCTAAAAACAATCTTTAAATTATCAAAAATCCTTTTTCCTGAAATCAGAACAACCTTTAATAAAGATTTACATATTTTTGAGCTGAACTTTAAATTACCGAGGAAAAAAACAACAACAATAGTGTCTTAAAAGCTGTTGTTTAAATAATTTATTGACTTCCCTGGCTACCTCTTAAGTCTTAATACATATTTCAAGGCATCAAATTGTTTAAATTTAAATGCTGACTATGAAAAGAGTGACTTTCTTTTTGTTGTTAGTTTTAACGACTTTATACTCCTAAATGTAACTTTCATAGTGACATAATGTTTGCAGCTTTAAGCTCCAGTAACACGTTATTATCTGACACTAAATACTTTCTTTTTTGTCATAAAAATGTGCTATTTTATAATTATTGATAGTATATTTATTTATATAAAGATTAAATAAATTTTCAGTTTTAATAAAGTTTTGAAATTTTGTTTTAGATTTTAGTGGCATGAAATATCATTCAAATTTTAAATTTTTAAATGATATTTTGTAACAATGTTTAGAATATTATTAAAAATTCATTCATATATATTTAAATTTTTTTAACTTTAAATTAATTAAATATGAATTTTTTAAATATATATGTTCAAGATAAAAGTTTTTAAAATGTGGATCTATAAATTAAATTTTAAATTTAATTTTTGTGAAAATTTTTTTTATAGTGTTTTAAACATATATAAAAAAAATCATTTAAAAATATATGTTAAAACCTAACATAAATAAAAATAATTGCATAATAATTTTGTAGATACTAAAATATACAATTTCTTTTTATAAGAACTAATAACAAAATTTCAAAATTTTACTGAAACTAAACTTATTTTACCCTTTATATAATTATTATTTTTTAATGGTAATAGAAACAACTCTTATTTAAAGATTGTACTAACAATTTCTATATATGCCCTTAATTTGTAAACGTTGGACTCAATTCAGTTTTATATCGCTGTATGTTTTGACCTATTAAATAAATTCACGTATATTGCTTTTGGGGTTTTTATCCTGCACCTGCACCGAGTGGCGGATCTTACACAAAATATCGGAAGGAGTTGGTGAACAAAAATTATTAATTAAAATATTATAATTGAAATTCTTAAAAGTCATATAGTTTTTTTAGAGTTTCACACAGTTCATACGTAGTCGATAAGTTGAAAAGGTTAGAATTTCAATTCTTACAAGTTTTACAATTTGCACAAGTCACACAATTAACACAAGTTTTTAGAACTTCACACAATTCAATCAAATAAAATATATCTATCGTACGATTTTCGTCTTTGTCAAAAACTTTCTATGCATCAATTTTCTTATGTTTACATATTGTGTCACTTCTAAAAAATACACAAATTAATTAAAACAATTCACAATTAAAAAATAGTATTACACTAGATCATATATCAACTATTAACATATAAAAATTTGTTAATAGGTAGTAGTTGAGTTGCTAACTAAAGTGTTAGAAGTTGTTTGTTCGATATTAATTAATTTATTTTTCGATATTAGATAGTTTATCTATATATAGAGCGTGTTGTATTAATTTTATTATATTTTATTAGAATAAATTTTAAGAAAGAGAACAAATTCAACAGAGATATAATAGAAGAGAGGAAGAGAGGTAGGTGGAGAGGGGAGAAGCGAAATGCGATATTTATTTCTCAAAACACAAAGGTTGGAAGCTATTTTAACAATTTATCACTATTATTTTGATAACCTATATAAAAATAATAATAATTTTAAGAAATATAGGGATGCAGTGCCTCTGCTCCCCCCAAGAAGATCGGCCACTGCCAGCACCCCACACCTAAAGCTCTTATTATTCCATGAAGAAACAATATTACCTTTTTAACTTATAAAACCTTCTAATTTTTTCACCCCCAATTTTGAATGTTTAGAAAAAATATATTAACCTTCGAAATTCTCCAAACATTCGACATAAAAATTAAGTGTAATTTCGAAAATTTCAAAGTTCCGAAACATAAAATTTTTAGATTTTTGAACAATTCGAAACTTTTGAAATCGAACATTTCTAGATTTTCAAAATAGTAATTTTCTAAAATTTTCGAAATGTAATTTTCAAAACTTTCAAAAGTTTTGAAATGAAAAATTTTAAAATTTTCGAAAGTTTCGAACAATTCAAAACTTTCGAAATAGGAAAAATGAGTTCTAATAAGAAACTTTCAAAATAGGAAACTTTCGAAATAAGAAATTTTTGAAATAGGAAACTTTCGAAATAGAAAACTTTTGAAAGTTATGGTAAATTTTTTAAAATTTCGAAAGAGAAAGTAAAAGAATGAGTAACAAAAAAATTTGAATATTTTATACATAATTAAAAGGATAAAATTATATTTTTATGTTAATTAGAGGTGAGAGGTTTAGATACAGAAGTGTAAAGTAAAATATTCGTCGTTTTTAGGTAGTTGTAGTTTAATAACTACTGATTTTTTTAATAAAAAATAAGTACTCATTTTATTTATTTGAAGATAATAAATACAGAATGTAATTGATGTGACATATTATCTAACATATAGATATTGAGAGAATATATTGAACAAGTGTTTAGAAATTATTAGTATTTAAATATAACTACATAAGTTGTTTTTTACAATTACATATATATACATTTGGATTTTTAAAAAGTTTTAGAAAACAATTTTATTTGAAAATTGAAAAGTAGATATGTTTGAAAATCAAGATTTTGTTGACAGTAAATATAGTAAATATATGATTTTTAAGTTTAGGAATTAATTTGTGAAAGTTATTTAAGTTTTTAAAATTTTATAAAATTAACTCGTAAAAAGTGTTTTCTTTTTTATGACATATACGAGTTATTTATAAGTAAAAACATATTTTATGATATTAATATTTATATATACGAATCATCTTGATGATATAAAAAATAGATACATGTTATATAGTATCTTTTCATTAATCTAAAATACTTAGATGATTTTCATAAAAAAATGCATTCGGTAATTGGTACCAAAATTTTTTTTACGGTACTTGAGTCTTAACCATCAAATAAATAATTTTCATCATAAATTATTTATCTTAGTCACAAGAGAAAATTATTTATCATTTGTGCATTGTATTTAAAGAAAATTTAAAATTTTGTATCATCAAATTAATATTATAATTTTAAAATGTAATGCATGTATTTGCAATTAACTTGTAATGAAGACAGTTTTGACTGGAAAATGTAATGCAATTATCTTGTAATGAAGACAATTTTGACTGGAAAATATATATTGTTACTTTTTTTGTTAGTAAGTTATGTGTTTGTTTATATTATTAAATTTGTAATACTTTCATATACTTGGACAATGTAATTTCTTCAAAAGTAAAATTTATATTAATAATTATAATAATAATAATAATAATAATAATAATAATAATAAATATAAATTTGCTAGAATCATATACTGTACTGCAGTATATAAATTCTTTTATAATCTCAGCATATATATTGATATTCTTAGTACGGTATTATTTTGTTCTATTAAAAAAAATGGTATTTTTTTTTAAATTTAATAAAATCAATGTAATAATCCTATATATGTAATAATCTAAGAAAAATATGAAATCTCAAACGGATTTCATATTTTAATTACCAAAGATCCACTCTAAAATTACAATGTCTATAACCAATCTTAGCCTTCGCCGTCAACTGATCCACCGTCAAATCACAGTCAATTTTAACGGTAATCTTCCACGTTTTAACAGACCCCACTTTTATTTTCACAGGCGCTCTCAGCTTTACGATTAACGGCACTTTCCGTTTAGTTTGCGCCTTCAACAACGCTCTTCGATTTTCGTTATTCAGCTTAATTCCGCTTCCTTCCAACACCGTCTTAAACACAGTCACATTATTTGACGGCTGATAAAACGTCGGCATAACGCCGTTACATAGTATCACGTTGTTATAGAAGATTTCAGCGGAACTTTCTTTCTCGTAACTGATTCCGATCTTGTTGTTAGGATTATCAGCTTTTACAGTGACGTCAAATACCGGCGAGCTCGCCGCCGTGGACGACGGCGAAGTTAGGTTTATTCCTCTGATGTTGATTTGTTGGATGGAGTATTTTGGCGCCTCCGGACGGAAAACAAGGTAGAGAACGCCGGCGGTGATACCGAGGAGCACGAGAAGGACGAAGATTAATCCGATGAACCAGCAGCAGCAACAGCGGTTGCGGTGATTTTTCCGGCGAGTGTATTCTTCATAAAGGCGAGCGTTCCCCGGGGGAGGAACGCGGTAGATTTGATCCCTGGGAATCTTGATAGTGTACGTTCCCAGCGGTGGAACGGGCTTATCCGACGGCGGAGTTGGAAGTGGATGGGGAGCGACGTCGACGGCAGCATCTTGAAATGATTTCGTTTTCGACTGTTCGGAAACTGGTGGTGGCGAGTTGTGCGGGTGAACTCGGTCAGTCATTGGATGAGTCAGTGAGTGGCGAGTCAAGAAACTATAATTTAACTGCAAATGAAATTAAAATTGAAATGCAAATGAAATTAAAATTGAAATGCAAATGAAAAAGTGAGAAGAAGGAAGAAGTGAAGGTGGAAGCGTTCTTCAATTCGATGGGTTTATAAAAGGTTTGCGTGACGAGTGTAGTAATAATACTACGCGTCTATAAAGGGTACATATGGAATTTCATTATTATTTATTGATGTATTTTTGTTTCCATTTTTGTTATTTCATAAAATAGAAAAAGGCTTGACCAAAAAAAATAACACTACCGAAAAAAAGGGGAAATGGTGAATAGATGCAATGCACGACAGAAGGATTATAGGTGGCATGTGACTCATATTCACTCATTTTTTCAAAATAAAAAACTCATATAGACTCCCAAAATTAATTAAAACTATATTAAATGTAGATCCAAAAAAAAATAATTATGTAAAGGTGTATGTATCCAATCCAATCGCACGATGTTTATTTCCCCTTTGTAACAATTGATTAGATGCATGTACACTGATTTGTTTTTACATTGATTTGTTTTTACTCAAAAAAATTTACATTGATTTTTTTATAAAGAAAAAATTTACATTGATTATACATACAAATTAAATCCCTATAATTAATAAGCATCATAAAATCAAAAGAAACTGTGGAATAATAATGGAAAAGTACAATGAAAGATAGAAAATTATCAAAACAAGAAAATGAAAATTATAAAGATGAAGAATACCTACATAAAATTGAGACCACCCTTTACTGCATAAGAGAGATTATTACTCTAGCTATGAAGATGAATTGAGAAGGAGAATAGAGAAGAGTGAGCAATTTGTATTTATATAGGGCATATAAAAGGCTTGTTCGTAGAAGGCTACTTTTAATATAAATAAATAACAAATAATTAAATTAGAGAGAAAAATGAAATGGGGTACAGTTCAATAGGATTACTTTCAAGCTGGCAAGAAATTTGAAAGAAGAGTGTGAAAGCAAAACTACAAAAGTGAATTGGTCAATAAATTAAAATGTTTTGGCTCTTAATGTTGGCACATTTTGTGCTCTAAATAATATGTTAGTGTTTTGAATCTGAATATTTATTTTCTTTTCCTTTTTTAATTGAATGAAAATATATATTTTTCCTTAAACAGAGTCACACGATACGCTGATTGCTGATTCATTTGTCAGCGAGTTAGTTGGAGCTTAGCCATACACGGTTTTGTTTCTTTAGTTAAGATTGGTGCCAAAGCCTGTAATGTATTCATTATTAAATAAATAACATAAAATATTATTATGTCTAGGTTTTCAGTAGAAAAAATAAGTCTAACTGGCAGTAAGATATATAATACATGATTTTGGGTTTTTTTTAATCACAGTATAATATTTATTGTCATTTAATAGTTACTTAGTTTTTTCAGATAACTTGTTATACACGAATAATTGTCCTTTTTCAAATAAATTTGTTCATATACAAAAAAGTCTTGGTACAAACATTTATTATTTACTTAATGTGTTTTTGGTTGAAGGGTAGAAATTTACTACTATAAATTATAACTCTTTCATAAAAAATTATTTTTCATAGTTCTTTTCTACTATCATTTTAGTATTCTTTAAACAGACAATAAAGTTTGGCTTAATTGCAATTTTGGTCCCTCTATTTTAATTGAATCGCGAAAGTAGTACTTCATTTTGCTTCTCTCCAGTTTTGGTCCCCAAACAGAATTTTAGTCTAAAATTTGATGAAATTTCATTTTTTAAAGTCGTACTATACCATTTATGATCATATATTTCAGGTACAATTGTTGCAAATGAGATATCG
This sequence comes from Cicer arietinum, assembly GCF_000331145.2. Lineage (NCBI taxonomy): Eukaryota > Viridiplantae > Streptophyta > Magnoliopsida > Fabales > Fabaceae > Cicer > Cicer arietinum. The sequence continues at coordinate 48,899,854 of NC_021161.2, forward strand.
ATGCATGATGTGGCTTAAATAAATGCAAAAAAAAATGAAATTTCATCAAGTTTTGGACCAAAATTCTGTTTGAGGGACCAAAACTGGAGATAAACAAAATGGAGGGATTACTTTCGCGATTCAGCTAAAATAGGGAAACTAAAACTGCAATTAAGCCATAAAGTTTCTATGTACAGAAAAATTAAAGTTACACTTTATAATCTAGTCTATTGGGTTATTTTTTAATACGCATTTTTTGTCTTCATATTTTTGTTATTTTATGTTAAAAATGATGTTGAAATTTAAAGTTTATGTTGTCTGAATCGAAAACAATGTAGAAGTATCACATATGAGAAATATTACACTAATATTGTTTATAAGATAGATGTATGATATTTAGAATATGTTTCAAGGACTGTCCAATTTTGTGAGAGGAAGATAGCGCACTAAATCGACCACCACATGCATGCCATTATTCCGCTTAGTTTGTAACTCACAAACAAAACTCTGAAATAAATTTGAGTTTTCTCTCCTCTAAATTATTTTAATGTCTTAATAAAACGATTTAGTTCGCGACTCAATCTAATATCTTTGATAAATAAAAATTATTTTCCAAAAATAGATTTTCAAACCTCAAAAATAACAATTCATGATTTTGGTGTTCTCATTTCTAAATAAAAAATATAGTGCCTCAACTTTTTTGAAATTTTGTGTACTATAAAATTTTGAGCTTATAACAAGATGAATAGTTAGATGACAAATCATTATATGACGTGACGATGTACATGTTTTTGAAAAATATGAAGTTTTTAGGACTTTACATTTTTATTTATTTTAAGTTTTATTTTTAAACAGTATTTTAATGATATAAAAATAAAATAATGGTTTAATCCGTATATTATGTATTGTCACATGTCAGTTCAATATTTAATCTGACATATAAGTAAAAATAAATCTCAAATTAGTGGTGAAGAAATATAATTTTTCAAAATTTAATATTTGAGAGACTATATTTTTAGATTTAGAAATAAAGAGAAAGCCTTAAAAATAAAACGATCAAAATTACTTCTAAACTTTTTTTCCTATTAATATTAAATCAATGGTTGAAATGCCATTTATAATATTCATGCACAAATTTTAACATTTACACCCCCTTATTATGTATGGACAAAAAACAAGGTAAACGATAATGTATATAACCTAATTTACGAAAATATGAGGTTGCACTATACTTTTCTAATTGACAATTGTAAGGCTTTTGCATAAATATATTTAGCTAAAATATCATACTTTACAATGAAGAAATATAATGATGGTAAAAAAAAAAAAAAAAAACTCTTAAAAGAAATGAACAAATAGGGTGGAAATAATAAGGCAAAAAAATGGAAAATAAGCTAGGTTGAGTTAATATTTTGTAAATAAGTTTGGCATATTAAAAAATGAAGATTCAAATTTAAGAGTTTGCAAAGATTAATAGTGTAAAATATTTTATCCAGGATATCATAATCATTCATGTAATTCTCGTATAAGTCAAATATTTTTTAATATTATATAATTTACTGTTAATGTAAAAACTTTTTATACTGACAATATATATAAATTAAATCTCAAATTAAATCTATAATTTCTTATAAACTTTCTTTTAGGTTCTAATATGAACCGTTCGAATACTTGATAATTTGTTTACTTATCCAATAATTTATTTCGTATTCATTTCAAATAAATTAGTGACTTGACTTATATTTAAATAGACTAATTGATGGGCTATTAAGTTAGTAAAATTAAATTCTATTTTAAAATCTAACACCAAATTTTATAAATCTAATTCTATATAATATCTATTTTTTTGTTTTTTTTTCCTCATGTTTACAGAGAAAGTAATCATTTGGTATACAAAATTGCAACCTTTGTGTTTGACGTAGCCTTACCAACAATGTCTAATGCATGTGGTCCCTCTTGATATGAAAGAGGATTACAATCGTAATAAATTAAGATTGTCTTATTTTCGTTTTTGTTAAATTTGGAGGGTTTGGTTAATGACCCCCTCTCTTTGTATTTGGTTACTCTTTTATTTTCTTTTATATATATATATATATATATTATCGGAAGGTTGTAGATGATTGGTGAAAAACTGTGATGTAAACATAATTGAAATACAAACTCCTCATAATAATGCTTATGTACTTCATTTTTTTTATTTTTTTCACAAACAAATTTTAGATTGGCTAGCTAAACGTAAATATCATATATTTTATAGAAGAAAAAAAAGAACATATATTTTCAAAAAAATTAATACTACATTAATGGACAAAATTTAAGTCTTGATTTTTTAAAACATATCAAACCTATGTAAAAGAAGCCCCTCCACATACCTATTTTCATACTATTTCCGTTACACAATAAATATTATTTTAGAAAAAATTGTCTAAAAATTAATATTATCTATCTTTATTAATTTTTTATGTTAGTTTTTTTAATTATATTATTTAATTAATATTTTGTATTTTCTTTGACTTTATTTATAAACAAAAGTGAGTCAAATAAAGTTAATATATTTTATTCAAAAAAGTTAATTAAATGCATTAATTTTTTTTAATTTGCTTTTACTTATAAATAATACTGAATAAAGTATATTATTATCAAAGTGTTATATTACATTTTACTTTTATGATAGTGAAAAACACACTAATAATTAATAAAAATAATTTCATAAAATTAATATTCTTTTTTATTTAGTCATTTTTAATAATAAAATAAATAAAAATTCCATTCATTAAGAGACGAATAAATGATTAACTAGGTAAATTCTCGAGTACACTTTGAAGTTTTGCTAGGATACATGTATCTAAAAACAAAATCAATTTAAAATTTAAATTTAATTTAAAACAATTAAATATTGAAAAATGACTTAACATTATCATTGAATGATTAGATTATCTTAAATGATTGAATGTTGAGTATTAGCCGGAACAATACTCTAAGATATCATAGTGTTGAACTATTTATTAACTAATTGAATAATCATTTGCAGTTTATTGAAAAGTTCCAAAGTTTGAATGTTTATATTAATCACTCATATCAACTAACATATTTATTAGCTGTCCTTTTTTCATAAACAACCCCGATATGATACAACATGTGAACACTACATGCTTGGTCATGTTTGCATTAATTGAGTTATTTGTTTAAGTTTTTATTTTAATCGTGTTATTAGCCTATTCTATGTGACATTATGCGACTTTTTTTCTTCTTAAATAAAATCCATATTTTTGTTACATGATTTGTTTAATTAATCAATTATAGATTTAATAACAAACAAAAGTATTATTAATATTAATTATGATTAATTATTTATAAAATATTAATTATATGACTAATTCTGTTTTTTAACAATCACGATAGATTTAGTCATTCTATTATGTTGATTGAGAGATTTTTGTCTTTATTTATTTAATCATTCTCTTATTAGATAGTTGATCACATGGCTGAAAACCTAGACAACAAAGAGATAAGTATATTCAATTAATTATTTAATTATGGATTAACAATAAATTACAAAAACAATAGTTTAGAAAGTGAAATGTTTTATTGTGAAAATGGACACCTGATAAGTTTAGGGTCATTTTTTGTCTGAAATCACTCCTTCAAGTAATTTTGTTCTTTCTTTTTATTTAAGTAAATAGCTTCCATTCGAATTTAGTTATTTTTCGTGTTTTATCTATGAGTTTGACATTGTGTAGTGTTTTCAGAACCAAAGGTAGTTACTAGTTTGCCACCATTATTATCATCCTCTTCATTATCAAAAGACTATTAAACTTTTGGTTAATTTGGACAAATCAATTATCACGTATAAACCATTTGAGTTTTGAAATTGTAAAAATGATCTTATCAAAATAAATATAAAGAATGTGAAATCTCAATCTAAAAATATTGATTTGTTGTCTTCGACCACTTGTGAGAAAAAATTATGGTTGAATTATAAGATATAAATTTTAATTAAATTTTCTTATCTTTATAACGATCTCTTGTTTACTTATTAATGTTATATTACTTTTCTGTAATAAATAAATAAATAAAAAGAAAATATGATAATGTATAGGAGACATAATAAATTGGAGTGGACGATTTTAGACTTGAATTTACATATGATACGTTGTACAGGTGGTATATGAATTGGGGATGTTATTATTTTTTTCTAAAAAAGTTAGTATTTTGCTTAATATCATGTTTTCATAAAAGATATATCTGATGAAATTGTTTTTTTTATTAACAATTTAGCAGGATCAATAATATGATTTATATTCAAAACATGATCAATAAGATGAAATTATTTGTTATATCATTAATACATTTTTATTAAAATTAACGTCACATCTCAATAAGACATAAGATGTTAATCTAACGGTATAACATTAAATTATGTCATATTTACTTAAAAATTTACAGAAATAATCTATATTATACAAACTTTAAATCCATCAATCAATTTTGTAAAATATATATTCGATAAAAAGTGATTGAACAACAAAAAATACTTAAATGTTACATCGATTTAAATCTCAAGTTCGAGGTAGTGTGTTGTTTATAACTACCCTTTTCTTAGGAAGAAAAAATAACAGTAGATTAATGTCTAGCAATGTCAATTATTAGATGGAACAATACTATAAATTCAACAATATACAATTTTCCCATCATAAGGGTTGAAAATCATGAATTTCCTTTGATAAAGAATTTCATTTTATTATCCTAAGACTTGTTAAAATGCCTATGAAAAGTTATCATCAAGTGAACAAAATTTAATATACTTTCAAAAGTAACCAAAACAATTATAAACAATGATGATGCAAATGATTGAGACTGTGATCATCAACTCTCCCTTAAAACAACCAACATAGTGCGGTAATGAGTTCCTTAAGCATGTGGTCCTGGATTCGATCTTTGACACATAATTAGGTCCCTTAAGCATGTAGTCATGAGTTAGAAGATCCCTGATAACCGGTGTGTAAGGAAGAACATTTGTTAGGAGATGTCAGCTTTCTAAGTAAATCTTCGTACCTCGAAGGATTAATCTCTGACTTTCGACTGAAGAATACCTGGACAACCAGAAAAAAAAGTAACAAAAACAGTTATAGACAATGGTGATGCAAGTGATTGAGGCTGTGATCATTCAACTATTCTTTATTGTTGAAAGATCATCAAAAACTGTTTTCATATCAGGTCTCTCAGATGCTGGAAGAATGCATCTAAGAGCCACTTTTAGCATTTCATCAAGAATCCTCCTAGATGATTCTTCTCCATTGTGCTTATCCACAAGTGACTTTTCAAAGCACTTGCTAATGTAATCTTCTCCAACAGAAACTATTTCTTCTGATTTTATTCCTGTTAGGAGCTCTAATAACACAACTCCAAATGCATAGACATCACTCTTCAAAGAAGGGCATGGTTTGGTTGATCTAGCGAACTCAGGCGGGCAGTAACCGAGTGCGCCGGCATTCAGAACTTGCTCAGAAGTACCTGCGGCAGTAAGTATTCGGTGCAAGCTGTAGTCAGTGAGCAAGACATTTCTGTTGGGAGTTTCTATAAGAATGTTGGTGGATTTGAGATTGCCATGAGGTATGGTTTTCTCGGCGTGTAGGAAAAGAAGACATCGAGCCGTTTCTACGGCTACCCTGAGCCTTTCATCAAGAGACAAAGGATGGATATTTCTTTTCTCAGCCTCTGTAGAAAAAAAATGAAATAACTAAATAAAATTGATTCCATGAAGTTGTAATGTACAATATACAAGTTAATAAGGTCTTATAATTAAGCTCACTAATCTCTAAATTAATGCATACTAAAATAACTTTTTTCTTAATAATCCGTAACAAACGAGCCATAAAAGGCTTAGATTTTAAGTTGCAATCCAATATGAAGTCATAATAATCTTACCATGCAGATAAATGTCCAAAGAATGTGCATTCATGTAATTTGATATAATCAATCTCTCATGCTCCTTAGGCCCTACATAGCAACCAAGAAAAGAAACCAAACTTGGATGCTTAATTGTCCCAAGTTTCTTCATTTCCCTAGCCAACTCCTTTTTCCCTTTAGTTATTCCTTCTCTTAACCATTTGACAGCCAATACATGACCAGATTCAAGTGTAGCTTTGTAGAGTGTTCCATGACAACTCCTTCCAACAACTTCGGCCGGAGCGAGTGAAAGTTCTTCTGGAGTTAGCATCAACGATCCATCAAATAGATGCAAGTCCCCCACCAGTTTATCTGGTGAGGATACTTTGAGGGAGTCGCTAGGATTCTCGAATTGATGGCTTGTAGAAGATGAAGGATTCGACATCGGAGAAGAAGTTCCTTCCTCATTCTTAACAAACTCAAGATCTTTAAGCCCCTTTAAAGTTGTATGAATGTTTTCGGAATCGTCCAAAGGTGGTAATGATTCCACATTTCTTTTAGACTCTTCTCTCTTTGATGGAGAAGCACTCTTATCTATAATGTCATCCATTGTTGCATCTTGTTTTGAAGTTCCTTCTTTTTTCTGATGAATCCTATAACAAACCATAGCACTAATAATAGCTATCACAAAAGAAAAAGTAACCAAACATGTAATCAAGACACTCCTAGTGAAGGTTTTCTTATGTGACCCATGTTCCTTCAAATCTATGTTGGAAGAATCTTTTGGTGATGATAATTGAGAATTTGGAAATATCAGCATAGTATTTCCTGGATGAAATGCTGATTCAGGAAACTGCAACAAGTTATCAGGTACAACACCAGAAAAATTATTAAAGGACACATTGAATCCTCTTAATGCATCTGGAAGATCATTAGGAATAGTACCTTCCAATTTGTTGTTACATAGATTGAGATATGACAAATTATGAAGCTCCTTCATGTTTGAAGAAAGATTTCCACTCAAGGTGTTGTGTGAAAGATCAAGAGATGTCAAAGTAAAGTCTTCTTCCAAAACCAATGGATTATTATTTGGAAGTTGAAAAGGAATCGGTCCAGAAAACTTATTGTTTGAGAGATTAAGAGTAGTCAATTTGGTTGAGGCAAAAAGGGCTGGTAAAAGGAATCCAGAAAGCTGGTTGAGACTAAGATCGATAACTTTTAGCTCCAGATAGGTTCCCAACACCGGCGGAAGAAATCCCTCCAATGAGTTATTGGATACATTAAGTGAAGTTAACCTTAAAAATTGCGAAGTTTCGTTCGGAAGCGTTCCAGACAATGAGTTTGAACTTAACTGAATAAGTTCCACATAGTTACCCCAATATTTGATCCTTGACAAATTTCCTGACAGCATGTTATTGCTCAAATCAATGATGGCACAATGGCCTAACTTGAGAGGTAATGGTCCTGAAAATTTGTTTGAAGATATATTAAGCTTCCTTAGAGTCATCGAGGTGATGCTTCCAATAGGACCTGCAAGAAAAGTTCAAATTGTAAAAGGTATAAGAGAAAAGTAAGCATGAACTTTTAAAATAACTTTTAACTCATGTCAAATGATTTTATGAAATAATAATGACTAAAATTGATGATGAATAAGTAATGTTGAATAATTGTGGGAATGTTTCCAACTGCAAGAATAGATTGTTTGCAGCATACTTTTGGAGAGATTTTAAAAGCACTTCTCATACTTTTCATGCAAAGTATCTACCGGCTTTGCCAATGATTAATCCTCGCAAAGAAACCTGACTGACCATCTTTAGTAGGGTCTCCCCTCTCAACCACATTTTCTCCATCCACAAGGCTTGAACCCGATATCTTGGTTAAGAAATCCGAGTCCATTTCCACTCAGGATCCCTTAATCAAGATATCGACAAATGGGATCTGAAGAAATAATAAATATGATTACAATTTAGACAGAAAACACAGAAATAAGGTACCTTCAAGCTTGTTTTGACTAAGATCAAGTTCAGACAACATCATAGAACTTTCCTTCAACAAAGTTTCTGGAAATGAACCTGTCAAATGATTGCATGATAGTCGAAGAATCCTTAGCGATACGACAAACGCAAAGGAAGGTATATTACCAACTAGCTGATTATTACTAGCATCAAACACCTCTAAATTGTCAAGGTATGGCATACCATCATGAGCAAATAGTTCACCAGTCAAAGAATTGTAGCTAACATTTAAATATCGAATCGAGAAGAGAAAAGAGACATCTCCAAGTCCCAAATCCAATGTACCAGAGAACTTGTTGCTGCTTAAGTCAACATGTAAAACACTTCCCATCTGATAAAAGATGTTCATAATATCACCAGAAAAGCTATTACTGTGAAAATCTAAATACTTCAACTGCTCAAGTTTGCGAAACACGGGCGGAATAGTGCTACTAAATTCATTTGAAGAAAGATTCAGATACACTAAGTTACGCGATTCGACAAAAGTAGATGGAAACGACCCGTTAAACTTGTTGAGAGACAAATCGAGAAATTTAAGCGATTTCATTGGACTAATATGTAACATACTTCCTGTGAATTGGTTGTTTACAATTGACAAGTTGTGAAGCATAGTAAGGCCACTAATTGCAACGAAATTAAACTCTCCAACCAAACCAGCATTGTCAAGAGTGATGGATATAACATTTCCTTCACTGCATAATATTCCATACCAATTCTGAGGACAACCATTAGATTCTAATGACTTGGAATCCCAAGACTTAAGAACTAATCCATAAGGGTCATTCTGAATACCCTTCTTGAGTTCAAGAAGTGCATCAGTATCTGAATTCCCTAATGCAATATCCACCAACAACAACAGCATCAACCACATAGCCTGCATGCCTTTCCTTGTTGCTGCTCCTAACCAAAACATCATCAACAACAACACAAACATTTATTACTTTTTACTTTATTTAAAGGCGAATGTTAGTGATTAACATTCGAGAACACAGGCATATCCTACTATACTATTATGAGAGAACATACACAATGGAAGATCAAGTGAATGTACAAGTGTAAACCAAAAGTTTGAAGGCACAGTATTAGTTTCAGTACCGAATTTTATTTTTTTGACCTACAAGTCTCGCCGTATAGGAAGCAATCTTGTTCGAGGATGAGGAGTCATCAGACACTAAATGTGAGTACCTCTCCTACCAGGGATTAAAACTCAAATAGTGGTTTGCCACATTGTGAGAGTCCTACATTTAGCTCAACCCTACAAAATCGGCTTGTAAGATGAAAGGTGTCTCCCACTTATAAACTCATTTTCAGACCATATCTCCTCAAATGTATGACACTATGACTCTCATCACACACCCTCACACCAAGGATTACACATCTGAAGCGTGACTCGAGTTATATCTTAGCCCCTTGTGCTAGACCTAACTACCTTTCCTTAAGTTTCATGACTCATAATTGCATAATAATGTCATTAATGTGCACTTACATAAAAAGGTAAAAAATGTCATCAATGCAGCTAGAAATATCAATTTTTGTTTCCAAAATTACAAATCTCAAAGTAAAAAAAAAATTTAAAAAAAAAACTCAAAGTGTTTACTGGTATGAACTAGCAAAAACCAAAATCATATAGCTGACTATGCTCATTACTAACAAGAATTATTATGAAATATGAAACAAGAAATCTACACATACAAAAAACTTACTAAAAAATCATAACAATACAACAGAAAAATGAAAAATAACTAGACATTGTTATGTTACCTCTTAATTCAGAAGCATTACATATGAACAAATGAGGGATATACTTTACAAGTATGATAGTGATGAGTAGAACAAAAAATCAGTGTCTGCTGAATAATTAAAAAAAAAAAAGTTTCTGAGTAGAAAAGTGTGGTTGTGAATCTGAAGAAGCAAGTGAGAATTGTAGAATGCAATGTGAGAGAGAAATTATAAAGTGTTGAGAGAAGCTACAAGTAGAAATTGAAGTAGAAGAAAATAGAGTGATAAAAGAAGAAGGAGAATGAAGAGACCATAAGTGAGAAGTATGGTAGGTGGGGTGTGTTTTATTTTATCACATTTATTTATCATTACCTTACCACCAAAAAATAGGTTAAATTACAGTGGTCCTTAACTTAATTTCAGGTAACGTTTTAGTCATTTACCACTAAAAAATAGGTTAAATTACGGTGGTCCAAAAATCATAAATTTAATTATATTCTTTAATATAATACAAATTTCATCAATTTCGTAACGCAAATCTTCAAATAAACTCATATTTTCATACTTTATTTGATATTTTTAGGAATAAATGACTAAATCGGGAGAAAAAAAAGATAAAGGACTAAAATTTACCTGAAATTAAGTTAAAGGACCACAAATGTAATTTAGCCCCAAAAAATAATACTACAATCTTTATGGATTCACCTTTGAGAGTATAAAAAAAAATGCATAAAATTATTTAAATTAATTGTTATATCACTTAACCATAGACACATTCAAAATTAAAAAGAAAAAAAAAGAGAGAGTTTTGAAGACAGGATTAGTATAATTGTTCCGTGATACAAAGGCAACTACTACTCCTAGATTTGTTACTACCTTGGTCTCTTCCACCTTTGACTTTTAATTTTTTAAACTATATTCTTTCTTTTTCTTCAATGCATTCCAATGCGAAAGCGCGTAGAGCTGGCATTTTGGGTTAGCTCCAAAATTTAAATGATAATTTATTTCACTTCCTCTAAAGAAAAAAATTGCTTTGATAAAAAAAAAAAAAATTGTTGTACTTTTTTTAGGAAGATAAAAACATTATATTACAGATTAATCAAGAATAAGAAGTGTCAAAAAATTTGTAAAATAAAAAGTTTAAATTATTGCACTAAACATGAAACCGAGTAATATATCAAGTGATGATAAGATTTCTTTTTTTAAGATGATTAGTTATGTGCGTTTCACGTTTTTTATTATTGAATAAAATTTTATGTGAAAATTATTAAGCAGGATATCAGTTTGGAACAAAATTTTAACTTATCAATATCGACATTTATTATTTGAATTAAGGTTTAATGACATGTCTCAAGTTTTATTTGGAGAAATCCACTCCTCATTCTATTTTGCCTAATGATCAAAGTTTTTTTTTTTCAAAATGATCCAAGTTTTTTTTTCTTTTCAAAATGATCCAAGTATGTTAAAAGTGCATTTGTACATATTAGAATTCGCCCAGGCTACTTTAACGGATTGGGCTCGTGCGCACAAGATTAGCCCAAATTAAGTGATTTGAGTGTAAATCTTTTTATTTGCACCCTCCTCCGTTGGATTTTACAAATTTTTGCTTCTATACTATTTTCAAAATGATTTTTAGTTACTTTCATCAATTTTACACAATGATTTAGCGTTATTATGGTCCAAACCAACAAATTTCTATGTACAATCTTACTGAAATTGGTATCTTATACGTACTTTAATAATAATTTTTACTCATGCACAACAGTAAACTCATACTAATTTCATCACAATCGCAGTTTATTGTTTTTTTTATCAATAATTATTTATATAGAAAATAAACGATTATTCAAATTAAATTTCTTTTTTTTTTTCTATAGATAAAATTATATAATTACCACCAAAAACTCACACATAAACACGATATCTCGGTTCAAACCAAAAATATGATGTACAGCCTAATAATATCGACATTTGTTGGTTAAACTATAACTTAATAATAATCAAATTCCCTTTTTAGACTACTGAAAATAAATAAGTTTTAGTTTATTTCAATTGTTATATTTTTCACATATGTTTCAAATTTCACTTCAAAAAACCATAAACAAATATCTTAATTTTTTTTTGTCTAGCATATTTATTACATGAAATAAGAATGTATAAAGAAATGAAATGATTCACCAAAATAAAATGAAATACGGTGGTAACAATATAATTAAATAAATTTATGTTAATGGTTAGTGATTTTGTCAATCTTTATAAAATAAATCGTTTATAACCTTGGTGTATAAAAAAACAATGATTATATTTGAAACTAACGAAACGTGATTTGAGAGCTGTGATTAAGAAACCTCAACAACAAGGCGTTGCCATAAATATGTCTTTTAGTGTCCTACTTGCAAATTAATGTCCTAACTCAATCACCAACATTGATTCTATAAATGATTAAACTAATTAACATACCACACCCACAACTACTCACAATTAAAAGCTCTTCTTATAAAATTTGTTTCTCATTCAAAAGTGGAGATATTTGAAGGCAAGAGAAAATAATTTGTAATTATGGATTACATAAATTAAAATACTATTTGTTATTTTTTAATTTCAATAACCACCCCTATACATATGTTTTTCTTTAGAAATTGTAGCTTTTTAACATAGTTTATAATGTGACCCTCTTAGTGATGTTGGTTCTATCTTATTTGCAACTTTGCAATAAAGAGATAGATAATCTATTTACTCACATTTCCCTATCCTTCTCCTCTGCTTTTCAATCTGTAGGTACCCTAACTACATCATATAAGTGACTGCCAACTAATGAACTAAAAAATATGTGACACAAATATATTTCTTAATTGTTCTCAATATTATTCTTAACATGATTGGAACATATTCCCTCTTTATTTATTAATATATCAAGATAAGAAATTCACATTCTTATTTATTTTATTGTAAAACAAAACTATTTGTCAATTTTACTATTTTATTATTGTAGTGTCCAATTAACTAGCTAAGCATTGATAGTAATATGACATCTGTGATGGTTTTATAATAAATTAATGGTTGAGACGTGACTAAATTAATGAGCTAGTTTTGACTTTCTTGTTTTTGAAATTATACATGTCTGTGAATATGTATTACTATTAATATATACTTTGAACAAAATCAAGAAAATAAATTATACTAATTAAATTGTGTATGTTTATTTAACCAGGTCAGCTAGCATCTTATAATTTAATATATTGTAGCATATATCACAATATTCTCCCCCTTCCTCTTATTATATTTTCTACTTCCTTAATATACCTAACTACCTTTTAAAAAATAAAATTTTAAAATAATAATAATTCTCTATCAATTTCTTTATTACTATTTTTCTATAAGATACCTTTCAATTGCTATAGAATAATTGAAAAAATTAATCTACCTTAGGGAGTGTTGGTGGATTGCATCTTATAAGAACCAATAAAACAAGGCTCATTATTTTCTTTATTCTCCTAACCTTTTCTAGAAGGGTTTTCACAAAGTATTTTTTGCCATAACTTTCTTTCTTTAGGAATTGTTTTCCCTAATAATGTAATTTGGGTGGTAGAGATATGCATGATGCATCCCACTACTAAGCTTACATGACAAACATAAAACTAATTAGTTGGCTCTAGCTATTAATTTCTTCTTTATTTCTATTAATTTCTTGTCTTAAAAAATATCTTTAGAAAAAGGTATGAATTATTGGTGGCATGAAATTTGCAAGTTCTTATGTGTAAAGTAAGAGAACAATGGATAACAAAAGTTTCTAATACTCTTTTATTAGATGTTTAAATCAGTACCTTGCTAAAAGAAAACATGAAAATTACATGGAACCTATTAAACTAGTTAGGCAACTTTTTATCTCTTTTCACTTTTGATCTTAACCAATCCCTATAATTAATCTAGAAGCAACCTAACTAGATAAAGAGACCCCTTAGAAATGACATATTTGACACTTTTGGAATCTCTATATATAATATTGATGAAATTTATTTAAAAGAGATACTTTTAGGTGAAAAGAAAAAGATGAGCCTCACCCATTGTGTGTGACTCAAAAGGGTTAAAAGAATTTTTATAAAATTTGTATCCCTTATACACTTAAAAAAACTTAAACAGTAAAAAAATCACAATTAAACATATATAATTTTAATAGTATTTATAATTAAAATTAAAATTTGATAAAAAAAACTAATTAAAAACAAATACTTTTTTTTTATAATTCAACACTCATAATTAATTAATAATATATATAAATTAAATGTTTAAAAAAAATTATTTTTTATTGAGTGGAATTTAGATCTGAAATAGAGTAGCCATCCATATTTAAGATGGAATTTAAGCTAAGATGCTGCCACTATCTATGAAGAGTCATCATTTGGGGAAAGGTGGGCTGCATGAGGGATGGTTTACAATGTGACATGTGAAAGTTGATGTTGTCCCTTTGTGCTGAAAAAAAGTAGATAAGGTAAATTTAGATGACCCCACTTCATCATGTTTGTGTTAAATTTAGATGGAGTCATGTGTACATTTGTGCTAAGGTGTTTACAATAATTGTGTAAAAGCTTGGCCAGTGAAAGTTTGCTTTCTTTTTTATCTCTATTATTTAGATAAACTTCAATCAACTCTTGAGTTGGCCTAACATATGCATGTTAGGTTAGGTTTAGAAGTGGTGATACTATTTACATAAATGCTTTTGTGGGAATTTTTATGGTTGGATCTCTTGTGAAAATAAAGTAGTATCTTTTTTTATTTTTTTTCTGTTTCATTTTCACTTCAATTAATATACCTAACAAAACATAGGTTGAATATTTTTTTTCATAGTTTCTTTTTACCATATTTAAAAATCATATTTAACATTTTTTAGAAATTTCAATTAATATACCTAACAAAACATAGGTTGAATATTTTTTTTCATAGTTTCTTTTTACCATATTTAAAAATCATATTTAACATTTTTTAGAAATTTTAAAGATGTCAAGGTATTATATATATTTAAGTCTTTCACCTTTTCTCTATTATAATTATTTACTACATTAGCTTTCCATCTTTATTGTTACTAATTTTTTATATAAAAAAACATATATTTTATAAAATAAAAATCTCAAAATATTATTAGAAAGTAATCGGACTATAAATTTATATTATTATTATTTTATAAAATTTATATTATTTTATTTTTATCAATTGAATAAAATTGTCTTTTGTAGAATTTTATTAAAAAAATAAATATATATATATATATTTTCCATTTTAATTTATACACAATGAAATAGTTTATACATACAAATTGTAAGTAGTAAATAAGAAGAAACTATGCCCCTTTTTGGTGTTTTCAAGAAGATAAGATATGATATCACACAACACATAAAATTAAGCTACTATTCTCTTTTCTTGGTTTTGTAGGCTAAGAAGAAATCCATATGGCCAGCTATGCTGCTGTCTTCCTTTATATTAAAGACAAAGCAAAACAAATGAAAAGAAATATTAAGACTAAGTTTTCTTGCTTAGTGTTCTAGCTACACCAGATTCAGATCCTTAAGTTATAGCCAGAAATTTAATTTATGTATAGTCAAAGAGGCTCTTATAAGTTATAGTTTGATCATTTAATATAAAAAAACATATATACCAATAAGTCAACTACTTCTATAAATTATATTGGCAGCTAATTAAGTCTTCAAGTGAATGATTTCCACTCTTTTAATCCTTCCACTTTATTTAATTCTTTAGCTATGTGGACCTAATTATAAGCAAAATTTAAATAAAAAATAAAATAATTATTAATTGTGATATTTTTTTCAATGGATTAATTAAAATGATATTAATAATTATTTTATCTTTGTCATTAAGAAAATTTAAATTTCATTCTTTGAAATTACGATGTTAAATTTGTATCACTAAATTGAAGCGTCTTATATTAATAATCTAATTCTTCACGAAGAAATGAAAAAATATGTCTTCACTTTTTTTTTCTTCTCTTTTTTCTATTTTAAGTACATGTTGTAGTATATATGTTAATTAAACATAATTTTTAATAAAACTGGCTTTCTAAAATTGATTTACTTACTAACAATAATCAAACAAATATATTCACTAAAATTCACTAGCGGATAAGCAAAATCAATTATAATACTCTCCAATGTAAAATCAAATAATTCACCTGTCATTTTCAATTGTTGAACATATCTCTACATGTTAGTGGATTAAATGGTATGGTATTTATTTGTTGTGAAATGAAAATTGATTATGTTGTAAAGTGTGTGTCCAAGTACATGAAGTTTCAGCTGCTCAAAAACATATTATAAACACTCCATGTTCTTATGTTACAAATGTTGCTTTCCAACTGTAGAGTTCATATATTGGTGGGATTTGGATTTTCTACCGTAACTATATCACATGGTTATAGATCGTACCATTGTTTGACATTAAAATTAAGATTATTTTTGTCACATATAATATAAGATAAATTCTAGTTTGCAACTTGGATAAATATTAATATCATTTATTGTCAGTTTGTCAATGTCTTTTACTTATGTCCACACAATTTATTTGTACTCGTTCTTATATTATTTATATTTGAATATAAGTTACTTAACAAATTTTTTCTCTATAAGATTTTTTAAAAATATCTAACATTAATTTCTGTTTACAAAACATAAATTTTACTTTTGTATAATTTTTTTGTTGTGGAAAACATAACAGCATTATTTATTCTGTTAAATATATTGGAGGCTAAATTACAGCCGTTGTCCCTTAACTTAATTTTAGGTAACGTTTTAGTTCTTTATCTTTTTTTTTTCTTGAGTTGGTCTTTTATTTTAATTTTAAGTGACAATTTGATATTTTATGTTTTAAAATTTCAACAATATTATCATTTTTTATACAAAAATTTAAAAAATCATCAAAAAATTTAATCAAAACCCATAAAATTAATAATTATCTTCAATATAATGCAAATTTTATGAAATCCATAATTCAAATATTCAAATACACTCATATTTTTATCTTCAACAACATTAAATAAAGAATGAAAAAATGAGTTTATTTCAAGATTTAAGTTATGAATTTGATTAAATTTGTATTTTATTGAAGATGATAATGAATTTTATGGGTTTTGTTTGAAAATTTTGATGGTTTTTTTGAATTTTTGTAAAAAAAAAGACAATGACATTTTAAAACATAAAATATCAAATTGTCACTTAAAATTAAAATAAAAGACCAACTCAAAAAAATATATATATAAAAGATTAAAATGTTACCTGAAATTAAGTTAAAGGAAATTTAGTCAAGATATTTATTATTTATCTAAAATCGTGAGATATTGTATATAAATTGTGTTTTTTTTATATTATTTATTTAACTTTTTCTGACTGATGTGTAAATTTTGTACGGAAAGTTCATTTAAAAATATTTCGGAAGAAGATTGTGCAATATTTATAAAACAAATTGAAAAAATTTACCAAACCAACGATTGAATTAGTCAAACAATTAGTGGCTTTTTCTCTACTTTGCAATCTTCAACACGTGGTACTGTTAGCTATATTACCTTTTCAAACCATTTCTTTACTACTCTGAATTTGATGACACATGTGCCATTCAACATCATTAATCAATCAAAACAGAACAAAAAAAAGTTAATGTTGCAAGACACTACTCACTTCGTCCTAACTTTGTTTTAGTATGTTTATATTTTTTGTTTCGAAAATATATATAGCATAAATTCAAAGGCATTTAATATGTTCCTAAAATATATAAATTAAATTAAATATTTTATTCTGAGCTTGAATATTATCTTTTTAAAAAAAATAAATAAATATATGAAGATTAACGATGTTCAATAAAAATATATAAGATAAAATGTTAATTCTGATATATGTCAGTAACATATAAATTAATTTTTAATTTGTGTAAAATTTTACATGCATAATCTTTATGATATAAACTTTCGATGCAACAGATAAAATTGAAAAAAAAAACATAAATAGAGATGATTGAGAAGATTTAGATTAAGATTATCTGAACTTTATAATATTGAGCCATTTGATTATTTCAAACATATTAAGAAAAATGTATAAATAAAAGAGAGAATATTACTTTTATTATATTATTCTTACAACATATTGATACATTATCAATATCATAAATGTATAATATAAAATATTATATTTAAAATTATACAAATAATATTAATTAAATAGTACAACTAAAAAGATGCGCATTAAAAATTAAAAAAAAAATATATTTATTTTAAAATAATTTTATTTTAAAATAATTTTATTTTTTAAATGAGTCAATTATTATGACACTGAAGGACTACTTGACATTTACATGCAAATACATAGGAGGAGCAGAAGTAAACAGACAAATTCAGCGAATTTGGATGGCTGGCCGACACACAATCAGTACATCGATTGTCATCCGATTAAGATCAGATGATCTAAAATTAAAATAAATTTTATTTAAAACAAATTAAAATACTGATATTTAATTCTAAACCGTTCAATTTTAATATTTTAATCAATCATTTGACCCTGATGTACTGGCGGCACAACTGAATACAATTGTGACTATATACAATTCAAATCATTCATGAATAGCTACTTTCACTTTCAACAAAGACTCAACAAGAACAATTACAAACCACTCCCTATTGATTTGACCAACTTCTTCAAAAAGACAAAGACAACGTGTGCCCTTTAAAAAAAGGCCCCCCCACAAAACTAGCCTACATACAAGTTGGTCACGCATTTGAATAGCATGTAAATTGGTATCTGCCAAACAACATTGATGGGGTCCATTTTCACATGGAAAAGAAGATAAGCATGAGAGAAAGATGCATAAGAGGACAAACTCTCATCTCATAATCAAACCAATTTTCCAATAATCAGAAGGGTCATATATTATGCGTATCTTTGACGTGAGAATGAGTTCCGTGAAATTACAGTGACATTGTGATTTTGTTAAAGCTTTGCAGTGATATATTGTGATTCTGTCAAACTCAGTGAATCAAAACATGCAGTAAAATTCTATATCCATGAATATGGTGGAACAAACTACAATTTATTTTATAAGAGAATAAAAATAAAATCTTATTTATATAACAGTAGTACATATAATATAGTAACAACAATATAATAAGGCTAACACTGATGAAAACACAAAAGGGTTTGTTACATTTTGGGAACATAATGTCCACATGATTTATTACCCCCATACCAGAACAAGACCTGCCAAACATTATAATATCTAGACCTAAACCATTGCATGTGAAGAAAAATGCAGTAACTAAACTACCTTTGATGTTTTAGTCAAGGGAGTTTCACATGATAAGAGTGTGGCAACCCTTTTTTAATGACACAATAAAAAAGCCAATGGTACATAATTTTCCACTTGTCATTTTTCAATTGTACCATATTGACATATCTGGTTGTTTGTGAAATGTATCGATTCCTACTCCCTGTAGTTGTATATCCTCCTTAAAATCAAAGGATGCCAAATCACATGGAGACCCAAACATGAGATGGATATTATTATTGTTGTGGTTGGTTTCAAAAGGAGAGTTAATTGGCTTGAACCTGTCAAATTGACTTTCATCGCGGGTAAAAAAGTTTGCTGCTTCCATTACCATTCCTTGACTCGAAAAGAAATTGTCCTGTTGTTGCTGAATGCAGGGCTGAGAAAGGTTTTGATTTTCAACAGCTACACAATTGGTGGAACTTGCATTCTTGTTTCCTATAACATTTGTATCATAAATCGACATAAGTTCGGTAATCATTTTCTGGCCGTCTTCGGGAACTCCAAGCCCAGTTAAATCAAATGAAGGTGGAACCAAACCAGCAGGCTGAGCTGTAGAGTTTGGTTGAACAAAGGACTGTGGGAAAATAATTGGCTTAACCTCGGTAGCATGGAAATTAGAGCCTCCGTAATCTGCAGGACTGTTTCTGTATGGACAATTCAATTGATGATTGTCCCTAGACGACCTGTCTTGAAAAGCGAGACGAACTTCACTGTAAGGGCATTGAGGATGTTCACATGTGTAGAGTTTCTGATCAATGATCATGTTAAAGTCATTTGAGATCTTCCTCTTTCGAATGAAATCCAAGTTTGTGACAACCTCTCCCTTCATTGGAAGAGAAGGCTGCTGAACTGGAACCATTCCCCTCATTCTCTCCATCCCAAGATTGGATGGATGAAGATTCTCGGGTTTTCGATCCTCCACAACATCAAAGTTCGTCTCATCGTCAGCCCCATCAACATCATATTCACTGCAATCATTGATGACCATAGAACCACTACCTCCTCCGGAAGACAACGAGGGGCAGTAATCCGGATAAAGCTCTCGAGCCAAAGCTTCTTCTTGGTTGATGATGGCGAGCCAGGTTGCACTTTCCTTGGCAGTCATTTTATCTTGAAGGCATTTGGACTGCCTCACGAGCTTGCGAATCTTGGCTATATCAGGAGACATATGCTTGATCACAGCAGTTAGAACACCGACCTTCCATGCTTTTTTCAGGTCATGAGGTTTCTTGTACGGTGGAGGGCCTTGGTCTTTAGGTAAACCGATTTGGGGCCACCACTCTTCATTCCCTGTGGGCCACCATGGTGGAGGAAGACCCTTCTCTAATGGGAAACGCCTCTGAGGAGGATCACAGTGCTGCATAAGTGCTGATAAGAGAGAACCCAAGGTCGTGTCCTGTAATTCTTGCAAAGTGTGTGGAGTTGGACCGATGGAATTGCATCCATCATTCTTTCCCGGAATTGCGTTATCAGCTTGATACTTGGCTATGGCAGCTGGGCCGTTCCTATCGAACCTAACCTTATCCTTCCACCATTCACGAAGATTGTCAGATGCACCGGTCACCGGCTTCCCCTTCTCGGGAATTATCCCGTAAACAAATCCTTGCGCCTTACAAACCTCCATCATTTTCAGCATGTACTTCAATATTCCATCTTGAGCTCTTGACATCTTTTTCCTCCTTGCTTGTTCCTGAGACTGCCTCGCCTTTGCTGCATCGATTCCTTCTTTAGCCTTGGTTTGTTCTTTCATTCGCTTGTAACGCATTTTGTACCTCCACATCCTCCGCTCAAGCTCATCCAAGTCCATTTCTTCATCACTATAATCATCCTCGACTACCGAATCCGGCTCGGTTTGCCTGACAGAAATATCCCCTTCCCCAAGTGTACCACAAAACATATCCAAATCACCACAAAACCCTATGTCATCAAACATCATCATCTTGTCTCAGAGAAAAAACCCCAAAAGATGGCCCAGACAACCAGAAGATTCGGCTTCAATCTTTTAAAATAGGTTTCAAATTCAGCCTCGTTCAGCTCCAAACACCAACTCAAGTGAATGAATTCTCAAGCTTTTTACAGGACTTAACACCTATCAAAACCCAAAAAACAAAGAACAATTTAGACAGAGCAAAAATCAAATGATACCTTCTAGATTAAATTTATGTAAAAGAATCAAATCTACAGAAATATCTTAATTAAGATTTCCTAGCCACCCAAAGTTCAAAAGCAGATACTTTTTTCATCTCATCTATAACAATATTAGATAGAGGAAAGAACAGGGATTTGTAATATATATGAAATTGACCAATCACTAAATGAAATCACAAAATTCTCACTTATTTTTTAAAATCAAAAAACAAAACACTAATCAACATCAATACACTAAATAGATCAGAGAACAGGGCTATCATAATTGAACAGATCTAAACGACACACAAACTAAACATGAAAAATACAAACACCACAAGAATAAAGCAAGCATCAATGATAAATTCTAAAAAGATTCTCTCATAGACCCATCATCAAACACATGGTAGCTGAGAAAAACAAAAAAAAAACTTTCAACAAAAAAATAAATTCCCAAGAAATCAGCAAAACAAATCAGGAAACAAATCAAAGCAGCTATAAACAGAGGATCTAAGACCAAACCAATCATTAAAAAAAGAAACAACATAAAACTAAGTTACATAAAATAAACTCAACTTTTGATCAACAAGCTAAATAAAGAAAATTTAAAACTTGAAAAACCATCATGGTAGTGTAGAAAACACATAAAAACAAAAAAGCACATAAATTGTATTGAAGAAACAGGTATAAAAAAGAAGAAATTTTGATAGATGAGAGAAACCTTACGAGAAGATAGAGAAATGGGTGTTGGAGTGTGGAGAGCAAAGGTGAATAGGGAAGAAGAAGAAGAAGAAGAAGAAGAAGAAGAAGAGAGAAGGGAAGATGAGAGGAAAGAGAGAGTTAGAAAAGAGACATGAGAGACAAGAGGGTGTTGAGCATTATCCTCGTTTTATTATATTGCTTTGCTCAATGTAAAATGTTAATGTCAAAGTGCTGTGTCATTCATTATTGCTGCTTGGAGTTTAAATTCATTTTTCATAACGTATTTCATTTTTTGTGTATTTTACGTGTTTATTTTATATACCTGTTCATTCATACTTTTCATATACCTATATATATAACATGCACATTCAATTTCTCTTCATACAAAGATTTAAGTTTTTTTATGAGTACTCTTAAAATTTTATAGCCTGTCGTAATTCTATATTTTTTTGGAAAATATATATATTCTACGTTTCGTTTTATATTTGAATTGTTAATGATTCTTAAAAAAATATTAATTATTATTATTTCAATTATAAAATAGATTTTATTTATTTTAATATTTTTATTAATTGTAGTTAGTAGAAAAAATTGATAAATTAAGATGGAATAAATAAAAATATATTTTTTATTATAAATTGATAAACAGTTTGATAAAAAAAAATAAAAAAAAAAATACAAGTAATACACTTGTTATATGACAGAGAAAATAATTTGAAATAAATAAAAATTAAGTAGTTTGAAAATCGGGAATTTCAATAGGATGGAAGTGGTAAACTTGGGTTAATCCCATCCTAACCTTGGTATAAATGAGTTACTATTTTTTCAACAAGCAGTAACTATTAGTAATTCATTTAATGATTTATTTATTTATTATTGATAGTGCATAGGGGTGGAAATAGATCAAGCCTTCTAAAGGAATTTAAATCTTAACTTTTTTAATGTTTAGTTTGGTCCCATTTATTTAATAAATAAAAAATCAAACTTAAGTTTTTAAAAAGTGCATTTATCTAAATAAATCAAATTTAAGTTTTTTAAAAATTCTATTAAATTTAAGAGGCGGACCTCTTTATGCACTGAAGTTTTTTTTTATTTGTTTTTCTATATTAATTTATTTGTGTGACTTAATATATACGGTTGAATTTGACAGATTGATTATTTATTTAAAATTTATGATCTTGTTATAGTTTTATTAAATTTGTTTCTTAACTTAAAATTTAAGACTTATTTGATTGTATTATTTTATTTTATTTATCCTATATTACATATAACAAATAATTGAAGGTTTATATTTAGTATAGTTGTAATCAATTATACCAAACAACATAACTTTATTTATGACATCTATTTTAAATTATAATTTAAATATATAATTATTTATTTATTTATGATTTATAATTTTAATTAATCAAATAATTTATCTCATACGGACTATACACTAGTATTTAGTATAATTGTAGATTGATAAACCTCTTACCTTTAGTCTATTTAATTATAATCGTGTTTAGTGATTTTAATATATAAAAAAAATTCCTTTTAAAATGGACAAACTATACTGCAAAAAATAACATATGACAATTAATTAGGTCAGTCTCAACTTTCAAATTTTTTAAATAGATGAAGTCTATTTGATCAAAATTTGGTATGGTTCAATCTATTTTCACTCTTAATAGTGTGTACAATATTTTGGTTAATAAATAAATAATGCAGATGTTATTAAGTGCTCTTGCTTATTTGATATTGATCTACATTTAGAAATATAATATTAAATTTGTATTGGAATTTGTCTATTTTAATTTTTTTTAATATAGTTTCTATTTTTGATTTATTAACAAATATGTTAAAGTTAATAATATTAAAAAAAATAAAGAATGGTTTACTTTGTGAAAATATTTTTTATTTTTATATTTTAAAATATTTGTTTATTTTATCTCAATAAAAAACTCTTGAAGTAATTCATAGTTATAGAAACAACATGAAATAGTAGTTAATAAATATTTATTTCTATAAATAATATAAGTTTTTAACATTTTTATTATTTCTAAAAACATAAATAGTTATTCACTTTTAGAAAAATTATTTACAAATATAACTAACAAAATATTAAAAACATAAAATATTTTGATAAAGTTGAAGTATTATATTTTACTTTTATTTTGCTGCCCATTTCTTCCTCTATCAAGATCCTTGATTCTTTAAATTTTTTATTTTTTTTTTAAATCAATATGTAATTAATGATATTTTTTCTTTTATATTTTTAGTCTTAAATGAATTTTATTTTTATTTAATAAAAAATTAAATTAATATAAATTTATTATTTTTTAACAGTTTCTTGATATCTAAAAATATCTAATTTCAAGGAAAGAGTAAAGTAGTGTTTTGTGTGGGGTCCATGTGTGCCTCGTATTTTGGTTATTTTGATAAGGTAACCCTAACCCTAACCCTAGTGACCAATTACAAATTCCAATCGCACAAACATACACCAAACAAAGACACATGCACTTCTCAGACATAAATAAAAATTCCTCTAATAAACATGTTCTCTTATTGGTCTTCTTACAGTGCTACTGGTACACTTTTATTAGTATATTATTACAATTTTAAAATGAATTTGTTTAAAATAAATATCTCAAAATATAATACGAAATTCATAATTTTTTATATATGTCTACTATTTATAATTTTTCAGATGTATTTTGTATAAATATTTACTATATTTATATTATCTATTGGTTGTGATATACATGTAAAGTATATAGTGAAAAACATACTAGTATGTAATTAATATACCAATTTTTAATTTTGAAAATCGTGCATTTGACATTTAAATTTTTTTAAAATAGTTTATATTTTGAAAAATATTTTCACTTTTGAATTCTTTAATAAGATCCAAAACTTATAAATAAGGATGGAATGAATATTTGACATATGTAGATGGTTGACGGTAAACATTGAAAAATGGTGATACTTTGACGCTTAAGTTAATTAGAATTGTAAAAAATGAGAAATAAAAATAAATGTGTATTTTATTTTTGATGAGTGCAATGCTTTTATAATAGGAACTCAAAAGTGAGATATAATAATATTCTTTTACTTTTACGTACCAGTTTCACAGAAAATCTTGATTTTAATATAGTGATAAATATCCATACACTTTTTTAAGTGATATATTTTTTTCGATCGATTATAAACAATAAAAGGTAATGTAGTAAAATACGTAAATTATACATTGTAATTACTATATTAATTTTTTTAACGAGAATGAAAAGTCTCAAAAATCTTATAAGCAGAAATTGTGCTAGTATTATTTGCTTTTTAATTTTTATATTTTTGTTTTTGATAAATATAATATATTTTAAAGTTACATATCATGTCAGTATTTGAATTCAGAACTTCATATTTGTGAGTGCATTTTTTTATTATTTCATCTAAAAATAAAAATAATCAAAGTTATTTATATATTTTTTTATTTATCATATGTTCTCTTTATGAGAAGTAATATTTTTTTTATCAAAAACAATTGAAATACCAAAATAAAAATAGTGTAATCATATTGATCACAAGTTGGGACATTCTCTATCCAATTTTTAAGATCAATACTAGTGATTAAGAAAGTTAAAAACAAGTCAACGACACACATTAAACATTTCAAAAGCCAATAAGAAAGAATCAAATCAAAATATTAATCATAACAACCAAACTAATTTCTTATACACATGGAAAATGGTCAAGAATAATGTAAATTCCACAATCTTTAATCTATTTCATCTACGAAAAATATTTACTGACATTCGTTCATATCGACTATAAATGTTTTCTGACATGAAAATTCAACTATGTGTTGACAAGTAATATGTAAGATTGAGAATATGTTGTTTTGGTGATAGTCTTCATAAGTCTTTTACTCAAAATATTATTTCAACAAAATACACTGTTTGTATTTGAGAACACCACACCAAGACTAAAAAACAAACAATATCATACTCGATAACGAAAAATACATCATACTTAGATGATAAAATCATAGATAAAACATGAAAGAAAATTAAATATGTTTTGAAAATCATTTATTTAATTAAAATTTGATAATAAAATAACCTGAATGAGTGATTCTTGACCGAAAAAAGTCTTTAAACCATCGTCTAATGGATGAAGAAAAAAATGGGGAGTTAAGTTGTTTCTAAGCGCGGCATTAGATTTTTCCTAAGTGCAGGAAGTAATATTATTTGAGACGTGTTTAACACTTAATATTTTGATCGTTCCCTTCAAGTAAAACAAGTGTAATAGGAGAGAGAAAAATAATAAAAATAAAAAATGGCTAAAATGCATTTTTGGTTCTATAAGTTTAAAAATATGTGATTTTGGCCCTATTAATTTGAAAGTTGCAATTTTAATTTCTTAACTTTAATTCCTTTTGCAAATGGTTTATCCATTGATTTTGACGTTGATATGCCGTTATGTTTCTTTTTATGATTATCTGGAATATACAATTCATTTGTTTTATTTAAATATATATATATATATATATATATATATATATATATATATGCCTGTTCATTTATTTATTTAAAAAAATTGGCAACTTAGTTCTTTTAATATTGTCACTCCATTTTTTAAAATTTCGCTAAAATATAATTTTAGTCATTCACTTTTTGCCTAATATTTATTTCTGTCATATATATATTTTTTCCATCATTTTTATCTTTTATTTATTTTATTTATTTATTTATTATTCTTTATCTTTTACGTAATATTATTTTAGTCTTTAAAAAAATAATAGACTTATATAATTTTGTGAAAGATAAATAATTGAAACGATTATTAAATAAAAAATAAAAAACTAAAATAAAATATAAAGAATAAAAAAGTATCAAAACCAAATTAAATATTAAATAAATGATAAAAATTAAAATTATATTTAAGTTTTTAAGTTTTTAAATTTTTTAAAAAAATTACAAACAAAGTAGAACACTTAAATCAAGAGGTTAAAATTAAAAAAATTTAACCTAAAAAAAGTCAAACTCGTTGAAACTTAAGAAATCTAAAATACATTTTTGTAAAAAAAAAAAAAACTAAAGATGAGGGAGAAAATGTAATAAATAAACATAAACACAAGATGAGTGAACTATCTCTTTGTAACATAAAAAGAAAAATGAGAGAACACAAATATGTAAAAGAGGGTAAAAGTGAAACCTTTTTTTGTGTTATTTTTTTCACATTTAATATACGGTGTAATAGTAAATAGTAATTGTACATACATAGGTTATAATTATTTGATTTTTGGAATACTGAAAACGTAGGCCCGACACAAACGTAGTGAGTTGATAAGAGAGTTAGTGGAAGCTGACACAGTGGAAATGCATTCATTGCATAAATTTTATTTTATTCGTTTCAACTTTCCATTTTTGGCATTCTTCCAATGCAACACTTACACCAAACTCTAGTAACCTGTCTCACCAACTCTTATCAACAAAATTACTGTTAGTAGTTACATGTCAATTATAATACACCTTTTCACATAAGGTTATATATTCAAACTTGTAGTAGAATACATCAAAACAAGATAAATTCAACTCACCAAAAATAAAAATGGTGAATCTGTAAACAAAATTAAAATTTCCTATTTAATAACATAATACGACAAAACATATAATTTCCTCAACAAAATGGTCTATAAATATAAGCACACTAGGTGCATAGATTTTTTTACAAAATAACCACCTAATTAATTGGCTACCTTTTTGTTGTCTTCATTTAATTAAATTAATTAATGAGCAATTTCAGAAATGATTAAACTTAGGCACAAATCTATATGTACTGTTTTTAACTACAATTAAACATAAACACCTTCTACATATATTTTTAAGGATATAATTTGTGACATTATCTCTCGTTTTTTAGTAAGAAACGCACGAACAGTTTATTGCTAACAATACTAAGTTTTTTCCTTTCAAAAAATTGATATACGAAATAAATTAAATTAAATTTTCTATCCAACTTTTTATTTTTGAAATGTGCATATAATAACGGACAAAAGGTAATATAAAAAAAGTTGGTAGAGATTGACAATATGTGATGCAAGTGATTATTTATTTGGGTTCTTTAACCATATTTATGGAGTTTAAATTCTAGTTATGAGAATAGAATTGTATGCATTAGGATAGATATTACTCTTATTTTTTTTGTCTTAAACCAATAATTTTTTGGAAAAATAAATTATGGTAATTTAGAGTACATTTAGATGTGAGGATAAAGATTGATTAAAGATTCTTTAGATCATGGTTTGAACTCAATTAATATATATAATTATGTAATTATTTTACAAAGTATAATTTTCTAAAAATTTTAATGATTTTTTAAGATTAAGAATGATTAATAATTATATTTATTGTTTATATCACAATTATTAAATATTCAAAACCTAAATAAACAGCCTCAATTATCTTACGACAAAACACAATGATTAGGAATTTGCTGTCAAAGAGGAAGGGTGATTAGGAACTTGTCTAGTACTTCTAACTAATTAAAAACTCCTCAATCATACACACACTCACACATATATAAGTTAGGATTAGTTCCTCAAAATTTGAGATTTTTTTTTATTCCTCTTTAAAGCAAATAATTCATTTTAAGGAATAAAACAAATAATATTAATTATTAAATAAATAGTAAATATTATGTATAAATGTATTACTAATTATGTATTTATAACTATATATGTTAATTTTACAAGTTCACCGTTTATTAGACCCAATCACATAATAGAGGATTAAAAAATTTCATGACTAAAAAGGACCAACTAAAGGAAATTCTGAAAATAAAATGAAAAACTCACAAAATTTTGTGGGCTCTATAGACCCACTTTTTCAACAATTTTTTATAAACTTTTTTTTTCCAAATTTTCAAAAAAAAAATCAAATTTTTTTCTCAATGTTTTCTAGAACTTTTCATTTTTTTTAAAAAATTAAGTATAATAAAGTTCTATAAAAAATTTAATTTTTTCAAAAAAATATTTTCGACATTTCTTGAGAATTTTTTTACTAGTTTATGTTTAAATCTCAACTTACTGAAAAAAATGTGTCTGATTGATTAGTTGATTTTCAATTTGAAGAACACCTCAAAAAGAGAAAAACCTTTTAAAAAACAAGGTTAAAGACAAACTTTCAAATCTCTCTCTAACTAATGTCTATATAGAAGGGACGAGACATATTGGGTTGAGAGTAAGATATATATCTAACTTATTTCATTACAAAGAGAAAGATATATCTAACTTAGAAACAAGATATTAAAGACCAAAGTCTTTTTTATAATGGACTGATTCAATTTGTCTATTTGTCTATCCATCTTATATCTAACTTATTTCATTACAAAGAGAAAGATATATCTAACTTAGAAACAAGATATTAAAGACCAAAGTCTTTTTTATAATGGACTGATTCAATTTGTCTATTTGTCTATCTCTCTTAATAATAAAAATAAAGAGAATAAAGAAAATGTCATGTGATTTTAAAATTATTTTATATTATTACAACTTGTCATGATAATAATCAATTATCTATATATTTGATACTAACTTAATATAATATGTTCAATTTTATTGTTGAGAAGAATAAAATTATTATCCCAGAAACGGTACGGTATTTGCATTATATGATTTTCATATATAAATTATCTATATATTTGATACTAACTTAATATAATATGTTCAATTTTTTTGTTGAGAAGAATAAAATTATTATCCCAGAAACGGTACGGTATTTGCATTATATGATTTTCATATATAAATTATCTATATATTTGATACTAACTTAATATAATATGTTCAATTTTTATATTGCAGTACTTTGACAATTCCAGTTCATCATATTCTGAGGAAGATCTGATGGAATTAAAGGAAGACTGGTGTTAGTATGTGCTTGACATGCAAATTATTTGATTTTCTGGGAAACAGCTTGCTGTTGGGCAAGGGATCTGAATGTTATATGGTAGCTAGTGCATATTATGTATATTCTGTTAGTTATTATATGTAAATGATCATAGGACACAATATATGAACATGCATATGGATCTGAATGTAGTTTAGGTTGTAAATTAGGTTATACATATATGTATCTGAATGTAGTTAATTAGGTTGTATATATGTATCTAAATGTAGTTAATTAGGTTGTAAATTACAGAGTTACATATATGTTAATTAAGTTACAGAGTTCTGATTTCTGATTGTGTGAACTGCTTATGGTATTTGAATATATTTTGTTGTTGTGTGCACTGATTGTGAAGTGATTTTGGATACAAAGATAAAAGACAGCGCTTTCTAAAAAAAATGCCATAAAAAGCTAAAAAGCGCTTTTCATTTCAAATAATTAATTTACAGCGTTTTAAAAATAAAAAAAACACACACACATTTTACAGCGTTTTTTTTAAAAAGCGTTGTAAAATGTTGTTGTAAAACGCTTTAATGGTGTACATTTTACAGCGCTTTCGTGAGAAAGCGCTGTAAAATGTACAACAAAAGCGCTGTAAAATGCACACCCATAATATGAAATTATGGGTGGGCATTTTACAGCGCTTTGTAGAGAAAGCGCTGTAAAATGCAGACCCATAATATGAAAATTATGGGTGGCAAGACCCATAATATTAAATTATGGGTCTGTATTTTACAGCGCCTTTTTGCGAAAGCGCTGTAAAATTCATATCCATAATTTCATATTATGGATGTGCATTCTACAGCGCTTGTGTTAAAAAGCGCTCTAAAAGCAGACCCATAACTCATATAATGGGGTGCATATTACAACGCTTTTTTGAAGAAGCGCTGTAAAATGTGCATAACAAGCGCGCGTTATATTTACATGTTTTATAGCGCTTTTTTAAAAGCGTTGTTGTATCATTTACAGCGCTCGATTCCACAGCTCTTGTTTTTTTGAAAAAACGCTGTAAATGGATTAAAAAAAGCGCTGTAAAATGCAGTTTTTCGCATAGTGAATGTCCAACATAATATGACAAAGGTTCAAACTTAGGATATAGTATTCGACCTAACAATATTGATATTTACGAGTTGAATTATACATCATAGATTATCTCTTATTTTCTCTATGGTATTATTATAAATATTAAAAAAATATTAATGCATACTATTTTAGAATTTAATAACTATATAGTGTAAGTGCAAAATTATATATATATGCGCTCTCATAAAAAATAGATGATTGTGCAAGTAAATTAAGAATGTTAAAATAATATATATGTATTTGTGTGTAATGAAGATTGATTTTACGGTGAAACATCTTTATATGTTTTATCCTATTAAAAATTATATGAAATTAATGACAATCAACGACCCATATTAGAAGTATAATTTAATGGTCTTTATGATATTTACGATTGAAACAATAACTCAATTGGTGTCAATTCAATAAAAATAAGAAACGACAAATTATGTGATCATTTTACTTGGAATAGAGGGCGGGTGCAATAGAGACTGGATATAATGCTTATTAATATGCAGTGGTGTCTAGCTTTTCCTAAGGCAATCCTTTTTCATCTGCCTCAAGACAAGTTTGATCACATATTTATCATGACATGTTTGGATCGATTGCAGTCTCCTGACAAGAATAGAAAACCCTTTAGGTTCTTAGCTTTATGAACTGTTCATGAAGATTTTCTTAGGTCCATGACACAAGCTTAGAACCCTCACAAAAAATTCTATGATCAACTTCTCTTCTTCAAGCAAGCTTTGGATGTATGGAACCATAATGTGTTTGGCAATATCTTTAAATAAAAACATTTCCTTCTTCATTTGTTGGAGCATGTTAGTAATAAAATTGATTACTCCCATAATAAGCTCTTTGCGTAGGAGCAACATCTTTGGAAGGAGTATGAACAAATTCTCCATTAAGAGAAATTTTGTATGGTTTTAGAAGCCTCGTGCCAAGTGGCTTGCTCGCAAAGATATAAATAGAAGTTATTTCTATGGAGTCAACGGTTCGTAGAAAGAAGAAGAAAAAAAACTCTTTTTCTATTTTGCTGGATTAATCATGGAATTAGATGAGTGATGCAATCGCTCTTCAGTAATTGGCTACAAACTATTATAAAGAGTTATTCTTAGCAGATGGACAGAGTGAAGACTTCATCTTCTCTCAAAGTTTTTCTAGTATGAGCAATGATGAGTTTGCTACTCTAAATAGGCAAGTTACTATAGAGGAAATATCTCAAATGTTGCATAGCATATTAGCTTTTAAAGCCCCCGATAAAGATGTGTTCCAAGATATTTTCTACCAATCACAATATACTATTGTTGGAGAGTCTTTTGTGCAGATGATCAAAGATATATTTGCTAACCATTTTCAAGTGACTAAAGTTAAGGAGACGCAAATAACTTTTATTCTAAAAGTGGAATCGATTGTGAATATGAAGGTAACAAAAAATTTGGCCCAACATCTCTGTTGTGTTCTTGAAACTCTGGTGGTCTATTTTAAAACAACTTCATTCCTAATCAGAAAACTCGTGATAATGTGATTGTTGTGCAAGAGGTGTTCCACTCAATAAAGAACACATGTGATTTTAAAGGTTGGATGGAGGTTACAATTGACCTAGAGAAAACTTATGATCGACTAAGATGAGACTTTTTCAGAGATACACTTGTCAACATTGGGTTGCCTGAAAACTTTGTGTCCCTTGATTGGCAATGTATTACAACTTCAAGAATATGGATTATGTGGCATGGGGAAGTCTTGGAGGAATTTTTTCCTTCGAAGGGTATTCTCCAAAGATATCCCCGACCACCTTATTTGTTTGTCCTTTACTTGGAGATACTTTTCTATCTTGTCAATGTGGCGGAGGATAAGAAGATCTAGAACCCTATTCAACTTGTAATGAGAGGTCCTAAACTTACACATTTAGCTTTTACTGATGAAATTGTTTTATTTGTGGAAGCCAATTCTAACCAAATGCAAATCATTGTGGAAATTATTGATCTTTTTGTAGGTATTTTGGTCAAAAAGTTAGCAAGGAGAAAATGAGAATATACTTCTCTAAAAATGTCCCTCGTAATATAAGGCAATAAATCTGTGAGGTTTCTCAATTTCAAATGACTAATGATCTTAGGAAGTACTTTGAGGTTCCTCTCTTTCATAACAAATTAAGTAGATATTGTTTTCAATTTATCCTGGATAAGGTTCATCAGCGTTTTAATAGGTGGAAGGTGCATGATCTGTCTTTTGCAAAATGACTGACATTTACGAAGTCGGTGATCCAAGCATTTTCGAGCTATGTGATGCAATATGTTCACCTTCCTAGATCTATCTATGATGCGATGGATAAAAAGTGCTAGAACTTTCTATGGGGAGATTATGAAAATAACACGAAAGTTAATTAAATGTTTTGGGATAAAGTGTGTATTCCTAAATGCTTTAGTGGTATAAGGTTTAGAATGGTGCAAGACTTCAACTACATTTCCTTGGTCAAGGCAGCATAAGACCTTTGTTCGAACCCTGAAGCTCTTTAGAGAAAATTCATCTGTAATAAGTACAAATGTGGGTTGATGAATATACTCAAGGTTTCTATGGGTAAGCTGGGATCAAATTTATGGAGAGGGTTGTATGCTAATTGAGAAACTCTAATAGATAACATTGGGTAAGCTGGTAACGAAGTCGATACTAAATTTTGGACCGATGTTTGGGTCTCATTGTTGTGTTGCATGATGGATATTGTGAAGGGTCTTATCTCAGACATTTAAATCTGAAAAAATGTGGTGAGCTTCATTAATGAATGGGTATGTGGAACTTACAGTCTATTACTTCCGATTGAGGCAATTGAACGCATTCATGATATATTTTCCCTTCGTTTGTCTACAAGTAAGGATTTGGTTATTTGAATTGAGGATCTTGATGGGTCATTTTCCTATAAAGGATCCTATTATGCAATAAAAGACCTGAGCCACAAAGTGATGGAAGATAAGTTTCGATGGATTTGGAAGTGGTTTCGTCTTGAACGTTTGAGATGTTTCCTGTGGAAAGTTGTTTGTGGTTGTTTGTTTACACGGACACAACGGGTTCACCGTCACATGCCTAGTAATAACTTATGTTCGATTTGTGGCAATGCTAACGAGTCGATCCTTCATATTTTGTGTGATTGCCAATTTGCGTCAAAGGTTAGGCATTATGTGTTTTATGTTAATTTGACAAATGAGTTTTTTACTATAGATCTGAATAGATGAATCTTGAATAACTTGAAGAGTGTTTATGTGGAGAATGTGAAGATTGTAGCGTCCTTTTATTGTAGTGTTATACAATGTGTTGAAGGCTCCAAACAAGTTGATTTTTTTTCTTCAATATTGTTCCCACCGCAAGAAGCATCACCACATAAGTCATGTACCAAGCGACGACAATATCAAACGTTGGTTTATTTGGCATTATCCAGAGGATGGTTGGGTGGCTCTTAATGGAGATGGTGTAGTCCAAAATCCAAATGGAATGGCAACTTGTAGAAGTGTGGTTCGTGTTCACACCGGTGCTTTCATTTTGGCTATTCTCATGCTTTATAGGTGTGCATGATATCAATGACAAAATTTTAGGTAATATATAATGAGTTGAAGCTAGCCTTTGTTAGAGGCTTCAGAAACAATGATATCATATCATAATCTCAAGTAGCAGAGACCTTAATTCTAAAGAATTGTTCTCGTCGCCATTTATGTTATGGGGTTGTTACTCGTATAAAGGAGATGTTTGCACAATGAGATTACTTTATGCTATCTTATAGTTTTCCTGAAGCCAATCAAGTGACAGATACTTTTGTTAAATATCGTCTTTCTTCTTCTCAGATCGATCATGTTTTTATACAATTCCTAATTTATCCTCCTTCGTTGTGTTGGTCGATAGGAGTTTGGTTGCTTTTATCTAGAGGCTTTTAGTTTTATTAATTAAGTTATAACCTCAACTATAAAGATTATAAGAATTATTAATATATACTTTAAAAAAATATTATTAGTTATTATTAAAATTTCAATATCTTTCAAACACTGTGCTATTAAAATTTGCAATGCAATGAATACTATACTATTCGGAAGTTTTTATTTTATAAAGAAAAAGTCAAATACTCAATTTATTTAATTAATAAAAACCAAGCGTTAAATTAATTTGACCCTCAATTTTGTAAAGAAGGTTAAGGATTTGATAGATGAGAAGAACAGAGATTTGATATTTAACGCATTACAAAGTGGAATACCACTTTCCCTTTCTCAAAAGTGGAACACAGATTTCAGCTTCTCTCAAATCTCATCAATACATAATTATTATCAAATGGTAAATGTTTTCCCTTCTCATTATCATCATGTTTAAAAGAATATTTCTATTCAACCTTTTTTATTTCCCCATCATTCAAATTTACATTTTTGAAAATAATCATGTCACTCTTTACAATGTACCTAACCTCACTTGAGGTCACAATTTGTAGTATTAACCTAATTAAAAAATTATATACCATTGGTTTGTAGTGATAGATCATATATGGTTAGGTATTTTCTTTGTTTTGGTGTTGTTTTTTTTTTTTATAATTTCAGTGCATGTTTTGTATCTTTATTATTCATGGTAGATATTGTACGATGAATTGTATTGTTGATATATTTCATTTTAATTTTTCAGACTTTCCAATGTACCTAACCTCACTTGAGGTCACAATTTGTAGTATTAACCTAATTAAAAAATTATATACCATTGGTTTGTAGTGATAGATCATATATGGTTAGGTATTTTCTTTGTTTTGGTGTTGTTTTTTTTTTTTATAATTTCAGTGCATGTTTTGTATCTTTATTATTCATGGTAGATATTGTACGATGAATTGTATTGTTGATATATTTCATTTTAATTTTTCAGAAAAAAAAAATCATATATAATCATGTTATTTGAATATCAAATTTAAACGTCTTATATAATATTGATATTGTACGAATTATTTTTATTTTTCACTTACTTTTTATCTTATGTAACGAATTTGGATTTTAGAAATATACCACGAAAATAAATTATTCTCTAATGTCCTATTTTGATGTGGAAACATTGTTTCTTCATCATATGTATGAGTATGTGTTTATTGTAAATTGAAATTGTGACTTTAAAATTGATGAGTTTTTTTTTTTATTGTAGATTCACTTTGTGCTTCTGATTAGTAGACAAGGAAAAGTGAGGCTCACAAAATGGTATTCACCGTATTCTCAAAAGGAAAGATCCAAGGTACCTGTCCTATTAATTTAAATATGAAATGTTTATTTTAATATCATAGTAATTGAAATTGCATCAATAGTTGGATACAAGATCACATGGGATATTGCTTTGTCACCGAAAGTGCAATTTTTGTTTTTTTGGGTCCAATAAAAAATGCAAGTTGAATCACATGAATCCCCATAAACAATTATTTTGGCAATATAGGAGAGATTGAAAGAAAAATAGATATTGAATTTATGTGTGTTTAGATATTAAAATAGCACTAAAGAAGATTGAGTCTACTTGAATGAGTTATTATTACTCAACATTGCAGTCACTATTTGAATCTCACCTGAAATAGATGAATTAATAAATGTTTTAAGAGTACTTGTTAATGAAATATAAAAGAAAAATTTATTTTGAAAACATCAAATGAAAATTAAAGATTAACATGGAGTCTCTTAGTTTTGCTTTTTTTTAAGAGATTGAATGCACAACTTTCAAAATATTGAGCCTAGCATTTGTTATTTTATTTCTTATACCAATTGACATTTTTATATTGATGATTGTGTTTATGTATTTAAAAATAGTTGAATATGTATCAAAATGTGGTTTATTCAAATGGTAAAAAATTCTGACACCTTAAGTAAATGGTCAAGAATTTGAACTCTAATTTTATAGGGAAAAAAATCGAGAATTCATCTTATATATCAAATAAATTTTTCAATGAAAATTTATCACTTCTAAACAATAACGAATACGAAATATTGTACATATAACATGGTTATAAAAAAGAGTCATTGAATATATTGTTTTCCCTATGACATGACAAATGTGTATATTAACTATATTGCTTAAGCTGTTTTTTGTTCTGTTTTCTTGTTGATCTTTTGGAGGTAATTAGAGAGTTAAGTGGCCTAGTTATCTCTCGAGGCCCAAAGCTATGCAACTTTGTGGAATGGAGAGGACTCAAAGTTGTTTATAAAAGGTTTGTGTCAATCAAGACTAATTAACAATTTTGTTGATTTCTTTAATATTAACAAAAATACATCATTGAATTAACCAAATAGTTGGATTCAAGGGAGTTTTAATATAGAACGAATTATTCACAAGAATCTAAATTCAAATGCAAACTGAAACAATCGTTAACTAAATTTATTAACCTTCGAGACAAACTTTAAACTATTCGACACTTTGTCGTGCAAATTGGACGATTAAGACAAAAAAAAATACATTATTGAACTATAACCAACATTGAGTCTCTTTGTTTTGTTTTCTTGTTTAGATATGCTAGCCTTTACTTTTGCATCTGCAATGATCAAGAAGACAATGAATTGGAGACTCTCTCCATTATTCATCACTATGTTGAGACATTGGATCGCTATTTTGGCAGTGTGAGTATATACCATCATTAAATGTTGTTGAATTCTTTGAAATTCTAAATAAATTGTCTACAAATTTTAGAGGCTGAATTTGTTTCTTTAATCCTTGTCAGGTTTGTGAGCTAGATTTAATCTTTAATTTCCATAAGGTAATAATACATCTTTAATTTCAAATATTGTTACTTAACTTTGAGGTCAACCAGTGTATTTGTCTTTTATATGATGTTTTATAAGTAAGAATGCTAATTATTTAATTTAATAAAAGAAAAGTAACACTGCCATTTACTCTTTAGTGTTTATCTTGTATCAATGATTAAAGTTAATGTTTATGTTAATTATCAGGCATATTTCATATTGGATGAAGTTTTGCTAGCTGGAATGATGCAAGAGACTAGCAAGAGAACAACTCTAAGACTCATAGCTGCACAGGTATGATTACAAATTACCACAATCTTCCACATATGTGTTTTTATTACCTTGTGTTTGATGAAAATTTGATATTATGTTACCTTGTTTTTACACACAAAATAAG
This sequence comes from Cicer arietinum, assembly GCF_000331145.2. NCBI lineage: Eukaryota > Viridiplantae > Streptophyta > Magnoliopsida > Fabales > Fabaceae > Cicer > Cicer arietinum. The sequence continues at coordinate 48,937,712 of NC_021161.2, forward strand.
AAAATTCATCTTATGTATTGTAGGAGGAATTAGTGGAAGCTGCAAAAGAAGAGGCCAGTTCATTGAGTAATATAATTGCACAGGCCACCAAATAAGAAGAGCTTCATTCATTTTTTATAAGAATTTGTTCTATATAAATCATAATATAAAATACTTTATAATAATGATTTTGTTACACATTTGATTTTTAATTGAACCATAAGGTGCAAATTAACTCATGTCACCGGATTTAGTGAAATAAGACTTTATCATTTTTGTAAAGATCGGTATTATTTTTGTGTTATGAAAAGATCAGTATATCTATATTAAATGTTAATTTATTGTCGAAATTTAAGTGGTTGGTGTACAATATGTGTTATTCCCACAAATTTTAGAATATCGAGTTAACTTTCTACTAAAAAAATAAATTCAGTAGAAGAAAAAAATTATCTCATTATTTTTTCCATTCATATAAATTAAATTCGAAAACTTTATTCAAAGGAAATCAAACTTCATACCACTTGTATATCTTTAAAAAGTTATTATTTTCTACCATTATTTTTATTTTTTTTATATGAGTTTATGGCTGCTTTCAATTCCAATTGTCTATTGGGCCTATTCATCAACATTGTCTGTTGGGCCTACTTGCAAAGCGGCCCATTTAGCTTGCTCTAGAAATTCCATTGACAAAAAAGAAAGCTTGCTCAAGGAATTCTTAAGGAAGCTATATCAAGGGTTTTTATAGCATAATTGCTTCTTGGTAGTTTAAGTGGAGCTATGGGTCCTTTGTCTTAGTATCACAATGGCTCAATAGTTGAATCTACAAAGAGTTATCTTTGAAATAGGCTCATGATAATTGTTAATATAGAGAATGTTAAGATATTTTCTCAATGCTTTTATCCAATTATTTTCTAAGCTTCATATTTCTTTTTTGATATTCTGAGTGGAGAATTTTTATTTATCATATTTTTCTTGTGAAGCTAATAGGTGTGTTGATCTTTTAATAAATAAAGAGCATGTCTCTTTAAATTTTGATTGGATTGTTGTTGATTATGTTTTTCGAATTTTGAATATTATGTTAGATGACGATGTAAGATATGCTAGTTTGCATCTGTTTGATTTTGTAATAATATTTTATTTCTTATAAAAAGAAGAGATACCGCACCACAAAAATTGACCAAAAAAAATTATTAGACAAATTTAATTCAAACGCCATGTATAAATATTGATAGTATATATTAGTTTTCTCTCAAAGTACACAATTGATCAATTCACGAGAATTAAGAAAAATTATTTTCAAACTAAATAATTCAAAATTTAAAATATTATGATAAAATATGGGAAGAAATTAAAATAAATAAACAAATGGTAGATCTTGGGAAAAGAGATGGAGAAGAAAAGTGTCGCAATCAAAATGATTGCCACAATTATTAAAAAGATGATAGATAATATTCAAACAAGTTACAATCTAAAAACTCAAAGAGGAGAAAATATCATTCATAATTCTTAAAGAGAAATATTTTTTATTTAATAATATTTAATTCAAAATGTCTTTTATACATTTGTGAGACACATTTTTATTGGCATAAGAAAAGAAAAGTCACAATAAACTATTAATTCTACTGGTTACATTAACTTTCTTAATAATTATCTTGTCTAGTCGTAATTAGAAAATAGTTATAAAACAATCAAAAGAAAGTCAACAGACATCTTTTGTGCAACCCCTTATTGTTTGTCCTATTTATTTTATTTAAATATTTTTCTAATGAAATATAAATTGTAAGAAATGTTGTTATCTTTTCAACATATATCGGAGAACCTCTCAATCGGATTTCGGAAGTTCAAAATATTGCTAAAACAATTTGGGTCATCGTTTTAAAGGAAACTCAAATTTGTTATTCTTTTGTGATGTCTTTTTTTTTGCAGGTTTCCTTTCACATGACTAATAATCTCATCATTCTCCCCCCTCTTCACAAGAATTTGTCCTCAAATCCAAACCGACATAAAATGATAGTTTTGTTGAAATATTTTTCCATTTTACTCTCTACCTTATCTTTTTATTTAACCCTTTACCCTCTTTCTTTTCAAAATTTTCTCTTTCCTCTATTTTTCTCTCATAGCTCTTATTTTTCTCTACCTTGTACTTCTCTCAATCATTTTTCATTATTTTTTTCCTCTTCTTTTATGTCACAATTTTCTTTCCTCTTTACTTTTTTTTTCAACACTTTATTTACTTTTTTTTCTCTATTCTTTTTCAGATTTATTTTCATCTTCTTTTTTTTCAAAGTCACACTCTTGTTTTTTTGTCACTCTAAAATTTGATCTGCATTCAAATTTTTTGCTTCTAATGATACAAGGAAAAATTTGGGATTATTAAATAAAAATGAATACTTGTTTGTGTTGACATTACGTTGTCCATTGTCATTCAAGTTACAAGTACATCAATTTTGTTGGAACCGCATCACATAACACTTTATCTTCATATCTTCCAAGGTTGAATGACACTTGTACTTGTTTGATCACCATCACATCACACATATCTTTGAACTCTAAATCCTCAAGGTTTTCGAGTGAGTATGGTTGAAGATGCTCAAAAATTGGAAGTCCTAATTTTTCAATCATTGATGTACTAGCCGCATTGATTCAGTATTTTTCATTAATGGTCAAACTACATATCTTATTTTTAACAAAGAATCTAGTAAAGAAAATATTTTTCCTTGATTTGTCTTCTATGATGAACCAATAAAAAAGTATTCAAACTTTGCAAAGAAAGATGAGCAATTTTTTTTTTTTGTTATAGCAACTCACTTGAACCTAAGCTCTAATTACAAAATGATGGCAAACCTAAAATATTATGATTAAATATGGAAAGAAATTTAAAATGAATAAATAAAAGGTGGATTTTATGTAAGAGATGAAAAAGAAAGGTGTCACACTCTCAAAGAAGTTTTTTCTGCATTTGCGAGACACACATATATATGAACAATGAGAAGATTAGCACATAAAAAGAAAAGCCACATTAATATACTAACATTAATTCTAGTAGCTACATTAACTTAATAATTTTCTTGTCTGGTATTACTTAGAAAATATTTACAAAACAATCAAAGAAAAGTCAAAAGATATTTTTTGATCAATCCCTTATTGTTTGTTCCTATTTATTTTATTTAGTTATTATTCTAATAAAACCAATAAAACAATTAAAAAAATGCCACAAATTGGTGGTCAACTTACATTTTGTTTTAGACTGTTATAGATGTTGAATTTGGTCATGAGACGTGAAATATAGATTATAGGAAATATTATTATCTTTTCAACACATCCACGAATGCCTCAATGGGACTTTAGAAACTTAAAAAACTCAAAATATTGTTAATACAATTCAGGTCCATCATTTTCAAGAAAACCAAAATTTTGTTTTTCTTTGTGATATTTTTTTTTTCCTTCCACATATTTAATGAACTCATGATCTCATCACTAAATTTATCTAAAATTATTCTTTAGTTATTAAGAGAGGGGAATAGATGATATTTTAATTACTTCCTTTATATAGGAATATTGTTTTGAAAATTAACTAATGCACCGTCTGATTTGAACATGGTCTTTTAAAAAGAGACTAAAAAAAAATCAACAAGAGACTCTTATATTTTGCAACGGATTTAGTATTTTTTAAGAGTATATTTTAGAGTTGGACTTAAAATGAGATAACTTTTGAGGGCAAGTCCATATTTGACTATATATATGAGATTTAAAAAAATTAAAAGAATAACATGATAAAAACTTATATAATAATTTTAAGAAATATTTTATAAACTTGCTTAACTTAAAAAGAAAAAAAAAAGTTATCCACCTCAAAACTTTCATTTATTTCAAGAAATATTTTATAAACTAGCTTTAAGAAGAAAAAATAAATATCCACTCCAAAACTTACTCTAAAGGAAATGGCGATAAAGTATTTGATTTATATTAAAAAATAGAAAAACATTTAAATAAAGTATTTGATTTAGATTTAAAAATACAAAAAAACAAAAAATTGTCAGAAGTGGGATTTGAACCCACGCCCTCTCTCGAAGACCAGAACTTGAGTCTGGCGCCTTAGACCACTCGGCCATCCTGACTGTTGTTGATAAAGATTTGCATTCATGATATATAAGCGTCTACAATATCAATGCACAAGACCCAAAATATTCCGTCACGATGTTGAAAATTTTGTATACCCGTTACATTTACTTTAACATAGATATAACCACCAGCAAAAATGCTCATAAAAGAATAATATGATTATGCGCCATTAGATCCAAAATGGGGAGCAGGTAGGAGTGGGGAGGACTAAAATATTTACTATATATGTAGCCAATTTTTTTAATCACTTCATAACCAAATGAAATACTATAATCGAACCATATTTAATATTATAAAACTCCTTTTTTTGACTCTCAAGTCTCCTAAAAATCAATCTAATTTTTTTTTGTATATTTTAGAATATTGAAGATGGGAGAAGATACATCCTTAATATTAATAATAAACATTGGAAGAAACCATGTACATCCATCCAATACACTCGAGGCCCACCACAAAGAAAATTCAGTGGCTAGTCAACAACCAGAAACACTAAAAAGGATAAGAAATTCCTGCAACATTAAACAACAAAACAAAGAGCATGTGATGACAAATGGTTGTTGCCGGTAGGTGATAAACAGTGAGATCTTGTTATTAGAATTTGTTAGTAGCTATCCTTTTCTTGATTGAGATGCTTGACCTCATGTTTGAGGGTTTGACTTGAAAATGATACAACACTAAAATCAAGTTAAATATTGGGCTTCTTAATCCAGTAACTGCATGTAATCCAATAATCTTAAATCCCTATGCTGGTCTTTAAATTTTCATTGCATCCTTAGATTCATAATTGCCATTAAAAAGCTAATAAGCTGAAGTAGTACAAGAGACAGTTCCTAATAAGTTGCACTGCCATTGACAAAGAAATAATAACAGGGCTTGCAATAGGAACTAACAAACAGCATTACTACTGCGCCACAAATATTTTATCAGTGACCAAGTTGTTTTCTTTTCTAGTATTTTACATCAATAGATAGATACTCTCAAGTAGTAAACTTCAGTGGAAAATCATAATACTGTTACAAATCTCAATGCTCTTCAGTATGTAAATTTACATATACACCACACCCCATTACACTATGACGTAACACACTTCGATTTTAGAATACACATATATAGTTCAACAGTGTTGATTGATATCCTACAGCATCATGTTATTCATGAGCAGTTCGTGTCGTAACTTACGAGTCCCAACAACTCTGGACCTTCCAGACGAGGGTTATTCTCAAAGCTGCAACAATGAAACAAAACAATGTTATTCAATGAATAATGGGAGGGGAAAAAGACACCCAGCTAGCATAATTGACAATAGCAATGAAGATTGTCATCACACACACAGCAATCAATTACTACACCCAGAGTTTTAATACATTTCATGAATAGGATGCAAGACTCCCACAACATCTTGATCAGCAAGTAACTAAAAGTGCGACAGAGTAACAGATATAACAGCATGTGGCAAACAAGGGTCACATGACAAAAATAACGCCCCTCCCCCCAAAATAACAAAAATAAAGGAAGAAACTGACTTTAAAAACAGGTGCAAGAGAGAAGAAAAAATAATAGAGCAATAACCAACAAGTGATACACAGAGTAAGAAGAAAACCGTATGCTGAGAATCAAAATAGATAAGAATTACAAGAAATTTGGGGACCTACTTATTCAATGGAATGTGCTCGAATGGCCCAGAGGTAGGAATTGTACCGCATAAGTCATTGTTGGAGACATCCCTGGAGATAATGTAAATGTTTAGGCTTCTTTGAAAGCACACATACTCATAATACCATTACCACCACGTTATTTTATCAACATATGAAGAGAAATGTGACTTACACTACTTTAAGGCTTGGAATAGCAATGAGTTCCCTAGGGATTGGGCCAGTTAGTCGATTGTCATTAAGTCGTCTGCAAAAAAAAAATGAAATATGCTGAATAATTTATACCAAAAAATAATAATCAAAAGATTTGTCGGTGAGCAATGTGGTAAGTTATGCCAAATATTGAAAGACTAACAGCTTCCAACACTTCAAAACGTAATTACTAGGAGTCATACATTTGGTTATATAAATTACAGACTCTTGGAGGGACAAAAGCTAGGTAAAATAATTTGAATAACCTGAAACGAGCATATGGTTTTTATAGGTGGCTTATTCACGGATTTTAAGCTGTGCTTAGGTTCATTGAATTTTTAGAAGGCTTTTTTCATATAATAATGGGAATTTTTTGAAGTCTTTTAGCTAGAATAAACTGAATCACACTACTAAATGTTGGAACTTGGAACTATAGCAATATCAATTTAATCAGAACCAAATGTGCTAGAATGCCTAACTTGTGTTTGCCAGCGGCCAGAGCTACCTCCAGGAAGAACATTGTTCAGTTGTTCTACCTTTTGCATGGATGAATGAGATTGAATTTTCAAATTTTTTCTTAAACTTACGGATCAGGGCATTCAATTATATTTTAGCTCTTCAAATCTTATTCTCGACAATATATGCACTAATATGTATGTTCATGCAGCAGTGGACATATGTTAACTTTTATTTAAGCAACACTTGGTCTTGGTGCTTTTCTAATTAAAGGCTAGAATGATGGTCAACATTCAATTTACAGCTAAACCGCTAAATTTTCCATGCTATTTGTTATCAAGTATCTATAATTTGATGGGAGTTCTATTAAGCTCCCACCATGGCAGAGTCCGAGAAAGAGTTGAACCCATTGGGGATCTATTGCAGACAACCTCTGAAAGAGACTTATTAAGCATTCAAAACCATAAACCTCTAAGTCACACTGCAGCAACTCTGACCATTACGCCAAATTTCCCCTTTATTTAGGTGAGAGTGAGTGGGTAAAATTTGGACGCTGTTCATTTCGCATATACAGCCATGATTCAGCTGTCGTAATATCAAACATATGCCCTATAGCCCATAATCTAACCAATGTGCCCTAAACCCACAATTGATGATGCTAAAACTTTAAAGAAAAAGCAAAACCAAAAAACTAAAGACCACAACAAGTTGCAAATCATAGGTTCCTCAATTTGTCCTGCAACATTCAAAGCCTTGTAAGCAACTCATGTGAAGGGAAAGGGAAAGCAAATGACATGGCACAGTGTTGTCATGCCTAAAATATGTAACAATGAACTATAACTATTAACCGAACTTACAAAAAAACAAGATTCTTCAATTTTCCCAATGAAGGTGGGACAGTTCCAGATATGTTGTTGTTATACAAGTCCAAGCTAACAAGACTCCTCAGGTTTCCAAGCTCTGGAGGAATAGTTCCTTGAATGTTGTTTTTGTACAGCTCACTACATCCAACAAAAAGAGAACCATAGTTAACACAAACCAATATGAAACAATTCACAAGACGAGAGGAGGGCCACAACACAACATGTTAATAGGTTGATTGTTTTAGTAATACTATAATCACATTCAACATATATGGAATCAAAATCTCAGCACAAATACTAAGAATGAGATAACATACAGGTACTGCAGATGCTCTAGCTTCCCGAGTTCAGGTACCAAATGTCCAGATAGATTAGAATTACCAAGATCCCTGTAGAAGTATCATAAGATGATCACCACCATAAAAGTTAAGAGAATAGTATTATTAGTGAAAACGAAGGCATCTAAATTAAATTACATTAAAGCTTTCCATAAAATAATGATATGGTTTACAACATATGAAAATGGATAATTCGAGCATTAAATAAGATAGGGGGAGTATATTTAATTTAAAATAAATAAAAAATAGAAAGAAAAAAAAAACTTCAGAGAGCAAATAATTACATAAAAACATTGCGTGGAGCGAACTGTGTTGTTTGTTTCATTAAAAGCTTTTTTTTTGACAAATTATATAAAACAAATCAAAACAAACCAAATCAACATTAAGGGGTCAATCTCGTACTTCTAAAACCCTCAATTTCCGAAAGCAATTGACAAATTTAGAAGGATAAAAAAAAACATTAAAACAATAACCATAGATAGCTGATATTAACCAATTTTCACTGATCATGACTAACAAAACTCCCAAAAAATAATTATTGACACACTAAAAAAAGCACCAAACTCAAAGTTGAATAAAATAATAATAATAAGACACACAATAAACATTTTAAAAAAACAAATAAATCACAAACAAATTTCAGAATAATTTCCCTCAAGCCCCAAAAACAAAGGGCCCGAACAATTTCACCAATCAAAGTAAAACATCAAACACAACAAGCCAAAACTGAATGATTTATCATTTATACGTTAATTTTGTAAAAAAAAAAAAAAGATTTTGAACTTCGAAGTGACTAGTATTAATTATCGATTATTAATTATTATTCACTAAACAAAAAGAATCAAGAAGAAACAAACACATAAGAAAAAAGTGAGTGTGAGAGAGAGAATACACTCGAGTGACACGATTGTCTTGGTTACAGGTGACATGGAACCAAGTACAAGGACTAACTAGGGTCGGATCCCAGCTTTGGAGGACGTTATCAGGGTCGGTGAGGCTTCGTTTCAGTGTGTACAGAGCGTCTCCTTCTGAATTAGCATGTGCGAAGTGAACAAGAGTTAGGGTTAGGGTTAGGAAAATTCCGAATAAGGAAAGAGAAGTTAAAGATGGTGCCATCTTCTACTTCTCTGATCTGTGTGAGCTTTGTTGAATTGAAGTGCGTTTAGGGTTCGGTCTTGTTTGTGGATGCTGAGAGATAGAGAGAACAATGCTTTCTATTTCAAAAGAGTATCGGTTTTAGGAATAACATAACAGTAAAACATACCAATGGGGTTACATTTTTTGACCAAACTAAAATACCAGTGTAATATTTAGAATATAGAAAATATATTTCTTTGGTTTAATAAAAATATTATTAAAAGTTGTAAATAGTATTGTCTTGTGATTATTATATCTTTCAGCCATAAATATTTGTATTGTGTTTTTTAATATTTATTTATAATAAATATTTATTTAAAAAAATATACCTAATTAAAAATAACACACACCAAATTGTAAAATATATATATATATATATATTAAAAATAGTAAAAAGTAAAAAAAAAACAGATATATAATTTAAAAATTAATTAATTACCTTAGAGCGCTCTAGATTCATTTCCTCTTTGTCAAATCATCACTTAATAGTTTGAAATTATGAACTAAACTATCTCGCCTTCAAATAAGATACATGACTTTCAAATCAAAGTTATAAACATTTAATTCATTCTGTGATATATTTCCTTTACGATAAATGTTTACATCTAACTCTTTTACCATTGCTCAAATATATGTACAATAAATAGCTCCAATACCGTGTTAAAGGAAAGATAAAACCATGTAATGACAATTATATATATTATTAATTGCAATTTTGTTAAAACAACATAATAATGGTCACGTACCTCGAATTATGGATAAAATCTTGTGTTTTTCCTTATTTTAGAGGCACAATTGCGTTTGGCTTTGTCATCAGATTAGGTGTTATCGAGTTTAAAGTCATCATAATTTTGTGTAAATTTTCACTTGTAATAAATTATGATCAGACAAATATATTAAAATTAAAATCATAATAGACTATAATAGACTAAAAGTCAATAATTTGTTTTAGGGATAAAACTTAAAAACACTGAATTCAAACTTGATATCTCACGGTTGTATCAGTTAATTACGATAAAATTGATGATCTTTTTTAAAATTAAAATAAATAATAACAATCACTTAATAATAAAAATAATAATCACCTACTACTAATAATAATTTGATAATAAAAACAACAAGCGCGTGATTATAATAATACTGATAAAGTCATAAACATTATTACTTTTATTTGGACAAAACATTAACATGAATTCAAAATAACCATACATATTAATCACAACCATATAATAATAACAATAATAATCAAAATAATAATAATACTTCGATGCCACTTTTCGTCCACCATTTTGTTCAAAATAAAATTTGAGTCCCTTACTATGCAATTATTTGTATTATTTTGGCTCTCTAATATTTTTTTATGACATACGTGATACTTAAATAATATATGTTAATTTGATAAAATATTTTCTATATTATTATTATTGTAATTGATTTAATTAAATATTAAAATATATATAACTTTAAATTTGAAAGTATATTAAATATAATATTTACATTTTTATTTATTTTTAATAATTAAAATTTTAAAACATTTATATAAAATGTTAACATTCTATTAAATTTATTCCTAATATTTTAATATCATTATAAATATTAAAATTTATTACTTTTAAATTTTTATTTTACTTATACATGAAACTATTAAAAATATATTTATGTTATTTTATTTATAAATTAAAAATATTAAAAATATAAAAGTTAATATATTTAAATAAAATATTTAAATTTTGTTTATTTTATGCGATAAGAATTTAAAATTTTAAAATATTTACAAATTTATTTTTAATATTTTAATATATAAATAAAATGAATAATAAAATAAATTTAAACTATAATGAGTAATCTAATGCATGAAATTATACATAACAAGTAAGTTATAAAAACTACATTTGTTTCACCAAATGTCATCTACTTTAATAATTTCTTTTGGTAAGATTATACATAATTAAGTTCGTAAGCGAAGTCTCACTTACTCCTCGCTTCCGTCGTATATAGACGGATACTTCGTATAACTAAAATGAACCCTATAACATAATCATAACATACAATTGGTCATTAACTCCATTCACACAGTCAAACAAGCGTTTAACATAAAAATTATATATATATATATATACCTTGTATTGGAATCAAACTTTCATGACAATAGTGTTATATTTAAACTTTCAAATGCAATTGTTTTCACTTGAAATTGATCTATATAACTCAAGTTATGGTATTTTAAAGTCAACGACATCACATAATAATTTTATGATAGAACAACTATGTTTACAATACTAGTGATTCATTTATATATTTAGTAAAATAATGAATTTAAACATGATAAATGAGTTTCTTAACTCAAAATATAGATGTTTTAACATGACTAACGCATAACAATTTATAAAACATAACAGAAAATTTATAAAATTAATATAAACTTATAAAAATTTATGGTAATAGAGTAATAGAAATAAACTTTCAAGTTCAATTGATTTCACTTAAGACTATTTCATGTTGCTCATGTTATATCCATTCTAACTCAATTACATCATATATGTTTCAGCAAAAAACACTATAACTTTAAAAATTTGATTAAAATATCATTATTTAGAAAGATTAAGATGTCTAATTTATAAATAAAGTTTTCATTTTTCAAGATAAGCCCCCAATTACTACAGTTTAAACAAAGAAGATACAAAAGTGCAAAAATAGAACAACATTCATCATCCAACTTGCAATCCAATTTTCTCTACCAATTGCCAACGAAATGTAGTCAAACCGGTTCCTATTTCGAAATAACTTAAGTCTAATTTCCCGTGAGACTAAAAAAACCTCTAAACGACATACGTGAATAAAGTTACAAACAAAATACTAGCACTACATCCAAATGAACTTGGGGACAACAACTCAAATTTTAATAAAACATCTTATATGCATGTTACTACATTACAAATTGATGTTCAAGGTGCGTGTATGTGAATAAGCAAAAAGACATATAATAGAATTCAATCTAACACAAAGTTGAATAGATATCATCAACAATCATAATACTAATAGTAAGCTACAAAACAATTTCCCAAATCAAGAAAACTATTGACACGCAAAAAGGGAAATTAATTATAATTTTTATTTATTTAAAATATTCAATTGAAATAGAAACCTAACACACACTATAAAAGGTTTTAAGTTTGGGATTCTATGTTAGCTCTATTAATGAATAGTGACCCAAACTTGATTCAATTTTCTAACTCCAATGAGCAAAAACCTAATTTCCTTAAAATTATTCTTATACGTCCACTCCATTATGTTCTTTTTGAAACTAAATGTTTACAAATGAAATAAGGGTTTATTTAACTTGAATGTTGGAGAGAAATATTGAAGTTTCATCTTTCCCCTCCCTGTCTCCTTTCTTTTTCTTATATTTTCTCTTATTATTTCTCTTTTCCTCCTGTGCTATATTTCTCTCGGTTATATCTTTATTGTTTTTTTTCCTTCCGTTTCTTCTCTTCTCAGCTATCCTATATTACCTTCCTCTTTTTTTTTTTTTTTTTTTTTTAAGTGAGTTGCACCCCCTATCAAACTCCCAATAATATTTTAGTAGTTATTACTTGCTCAAATTTTTACTTATGCAAATTTATTATACTGTATCATAAATTATATCGGAGTAAAACTAATTGTTCTTCTTATTATAATTATTCAATTAACTATAAAAAGTGATTATAAATAGTATAAATAAAATACTAAAGTTCGTTAAACATTTACCATTCGAATTCGCAATAAGTTATGCTATCACTAAATCATCATTACATGCAATTTTATAAGAAAATTTATACATTTATTTAATTCTAATAATAACAATAATAATAAGATCAGTTAACAATTTAGACAAATAAAGTTTAGGTGTTATAGTGTGTTTGGTTGTGGTGAAAAAGTGGGAAGAGAAAAGTAGGTAAGAGAGTTTGAAAAGCTCTGAAAATTAAGAGATTTTTTAGTATAAAAGATAAATAACATAAATAGAGAAAAGAAAAGTTGTGATTAATTTTCAAAGTACGCGAATGTCCTTGATGTTTTTTAAATTGAATCAAAATTAATTATTATTTTTATTTAAATTATATCAATTAAAAAATTTATTTAATTACTTAACTTAATTAATTTTAAATTTTAGTGTCTTAAGACAGTTATTTTAATTAACTACAAAAAATTTCAATTTTTTCAAAAAATAAAAAAATGCTAAAAATATAAAAGAAACACAAACATTAACACAAAAAATCTAAAGGAAGTCTATGAGATTTTTAAGAAGTGCAAGACGTTAGAGAAAGAAAAGAAGAAATGGTAATGTAAAAAAAATGGAAAGAAGTGCGGAGAAGGAAATATAAAACAAAAGATTAGACAAATTTTCTTCTTTTTTCTCAAAGTTGGAGAGAAGAAAAAAGTGTGGAGTCCACGCTCACTTTAGTCTCTTTTTTGAGTATTTTCTATTTCTCTTGTGAGCTATTTCTTAACTTTTTCTTTCTTTACTATTGCTATTTTTAGATAGTAAATATACTATATTTGTTGTTGAAAATAGACCCAAAATTTTCAAAACTCAAAATCGGGATAGAGATAAAGTAGAAACCAACTCATAGAGAATTTATTTATGAATTTATATACAATTCACTAACTATATTTTTATTAAATTATAAATCACCATATCACACACATTTTCTAACTTTTATGTTACCATCAATCAAATAAGATTCCAAACTATGTTATTAAGTACTATTATAGTTGTGACTTGTGAGGCCAAGTTAGGAGTGTTTGGATATAGTGGTGGTTGAAAAAGCTCCAATAATAAGAACCCATCATCTCATCCTCACTAATGCCATGGTGTTATTATACCTTGTTTCGGAGCAGTAGGTTGCTTAACTTTTTTTCTTTGACAATTTTTTTCTCAACACATACATAGTAATTAGAAAACAATATATTTATACCAACCAATATTTTATTTTTGCAATTTTAATAGTTTAATTTAACAGTAAAAAAATAAATATTAAATTTGATTTATCGTGAATTTGATTAATTTTAATTGAACTAAAAAAATTTATTTATACTTTAGAATAAATTATCAAAAATTTTTATTTATGAAAATCAACTTCTTTCGTTAATAAAAAAAAGTTTAGTTTCTTTTGTAAAAAAGAGTTTAATTTCTTAATTATTATCAGTTTAATTAATTAATATACTTTTTTTTATTGAATGTTTTAATGATTAAATATTAAATATTAAATATAGTCAACCATGACAATATTTTAAAATTTAATACTATATATAATTTATTTTGTTTACTATAAAAAATTGACTTTTCATTAATACATTTATATATATATATTGCATAAAAATATAAAAATATAAAAATTTCTATATTAATTATTTTTTTATATTTAGATTTTTACATACAAATATATCATGATCCATCGAATTATACTTTCTGTTTTTAATATTCTATTTTGGTAAAAGCCTTATCCACGACAAAAAATTTGTCAGGAATATACTAGTAACGAAAAGTCAATTTTAATTTTAATTTTGATTTTAATTTTGAATATTAACTTTCGATAGAACCAACCATAAGATGGAGGATAATCATTAAAAAAAGTGGTTAAGATGGAAGAATACAAATGGACCCCACAAATTGCGAACGTGTTCACGTCGTTTCCCATTTTCGAACGAAATAAAAACCGTCATCACGTAATCCGCGCGTGTATAGTTTTTACTCTTGCAGCAAAATACAAACCGTTGATTAAATCAAGACCATTCATCTTATATCACACAAATCATATCAAGATCAACCGTACACATGTCACCGCAGGGGCGTCACCGTGAGTTAAAAATTGATGCAAGAACACAAACCGGTGCAGTGAATGATATCACACTCACTAACACACTTTATAAGAGTACAAATAGTGAGAGTACGATTATTACGCACATTACCAAACCAAACCTCACTCTATTTTATTTCTCTGCAAATTTGAGGTTAGGGTTTCTTTTTTTCCTTCAGCTTCAACAATTACGAGATTTCTTCTTCTGATCTTACTTTATCTTTTACGCCTCGGTTAGTTTTTTTCCGTTTATGATTTTTGTTTGCTCTCTCTTACTATGATCAAACGCTATATCGTTTTCCTTTTTTAGTTATTTTTTGTATCATACTTCTCTGTATTTGGTTCTGTGATTATTTTTAGGGTTTTTTGTGTTTATGTTATAATGTAATGTTTCTGCACTTTTTTTTTTCTTTTTTTTGGCTTAATTTTAGCTTTGCATGTGTATTTTTTGTTTGATCGTGCGTTTTTTTTAGTGTTTTTGAAGAACATAAATATTTCTTGTGTTTTTGTTGCTTTGAGCTAGGTTTTATTCATAATGTGAAGCTTATTTTGCTGTTACATTAGCTACGATCTTGCTTTTACTATTTTCAGTGTTCATTAACTTTGATTTAGCCCTAAATTTTTTATAATATTTATCTGCTTATTTTTGGAGTGGAAATTAGTGTAATGCTTGAGCAATTTTTCTGTATTTTTGTCTATATACCCTCATTTTGCTGTTAGATTTTTTTTTTTGTTTTAACTTTTAAAATATTTTTTTCTATTATTTTTGTGAGTGGAACATCGAGTGTTATGTGAGCAATTTTACTGTCAGATGAATTTTTCTTTTAACTTTTTTAATATACACATTTTCGTTTGTTTTTGTTGGTGGGAATATCAAGTGCAATGCCGAGCAAATTTTCTGTGTTTGTGTCTATTTTCTCAGATTTTGAGGACAGATATTTATTTTTTCTTGTTCTTGAACTTAGTCGTTTTTTTTGTTTATTTTTATTTTTAGGTAGCTCTAGTTATCACATTAACATTTGGTTTTTGATATTTAGAGTTCACTGAAATTATGTTTTTGCTTTTACTTGCCTTGTATGTTTGTGTTTGAGTAGATTTATTTGTAGAAAGTCATTTACCTAAGTTGTTTCACATCACCGCTTCATGCTTTTAGGGTATGGATTTACCATTTATCTAGCTAATATGAGCTTATTGCTTTTTAGGATTTGGTGATTTAATGATTAATATACCTAATAGGCAAATAATTTTATTATTTTATTCAGGATATGGATTCGTTTGACACTAATGGAAATGGAAACAACGGAGAATCTTTGCCTCCACCACCACCCATTGTCCCACCTGACGTTGAACCTGTGAAAATAGAACAAGTTAAGAAGAAGGGTCCCACTAGGGTTCCTATGGCTAGGCGTGGTTTAGGTTCAAAGGGAACAAAACTGCCTCTGCTTACTAATCACTTTAAAGTTAATGTTGCCAACAACGATGGGTATTTCTACCAGTACAGTGTATGTATCTTTTTTCATGATTCTGTTTAGTTGTTAGTATCATTTTTGAATCATATTTTGTTTGGTTAATTTTTTGCTAAATGTTTGATCATATTTTGTATTTGTGCAGGTGGCTCTTTTTTATGAAGATGGGCGTCCTGTTGAAGGGAAGGGTGCTGGGAGAAAGTTACTGGACAGAGTTCAAGAAACTTATGACTCTGAGTTGAATGGGAAAGACCTTGCTTATGATGGTGAGAAGACCCTGTTCACCATAGGCTCATTAGCTCAGAACAAACTAGAGTTCACAGTTGTTCTGGAAGATGTGACATCCAACAGGTTGAAATGTGGATGTTGGTTGTATAATTTTTTGTTTTATATTGTTGGATTGTTTCTGATGTGTGACCTTTTCTTTTATAGGAACAACGGAAATGCCAGCCCTGACGGGCATGGCAGTCCGAACGACGCTGACAAGAAGAGGATGCGACGAGCCTATCGCTCCAAGACATTTAAAGTTGAAATAAGCTTTGCTTCTAAAATCCCCCTTCAGGCTATTGCCAATGCCTTGAAGGGGCATGAAACTGAGAACTACCAAGAAGCGATAAGGGTTCTTGACATCATATTGAGGCAGCATGCTGCCAAGCAGTGCGTATATTTTTCTTCCTTTATCTTTTCACTGTTGATATTTTAGATTTATGTTACATGATTACTATAATTTTTAATTATTTGAAAAAGTAATATCAGTAATAACTCCGTTAATATCTATTGCAGAGGTTGTCTGCTTGTTCGCCAAAATTTCTTCCACAATGATCCAAAGAATTTCACTGACGTAGGAGGTGGTGTTCTTGGATGCAGAGGGCTGCACTCCAGCTTTAGAACTACACAAAGTGGACTGTCCCTCAATATAGGTTTGATCTGGTGCCTTGTAGTCTATCATCTTAGATTCTTTGCTGAATAATCTGTAATGATATGCTCTTTCTTTCTATTTGTTTAGATGTATCCACTACCATGATTGTCCGTCCTGGGCCTGTTGTTGACTTCTTAATTGCTAATCAAAATGTGAGGGATCCTTTCAGTCTTGACTGGGCTAAGGTAACCAAATTTCTGCTTGCATGTTTGTAGTGTTTTATTGTTCCTTAAGAAATTGTTGTGCTCAATTGTTCTTTAACTATATATCAGAACCTGATCATCTATGTATGTTTTCTTG
Organism: Cicer arietinum; assembly: GCF_000331145.2. Classification (NCBI taxonomy): domain Eukaryota; kingdom Viridiplantae; phylum Streptophyta; class Magnoliopsida; order Fabales; family Fabaceae; genus Cicer; species Cicer arietinum. The sequence continues at coordinate 48,954,973 of NC_021161.2, forward strand.
AACAGGCCAAAAGGACCCTTAAAAATTTGAGGATCAAAACTAGCCCAACCAACCAAGAGTACAAGATCACGGGATTAAGTGAACAACCTTGCAAAGACCAGCTGTAATTTTTCGATCCCATTATATATTTATTCCTGTTGATGTGATAGCCATATGTTGACTTTCTTAATGCCTGGTATTGTTACTTGAAATTGCTGTCTACATAACGGATGTTATTAATGAAGATGTTGGCATTGTAGGTTTACAATGAAGAAAAGAGGGGGTGACAATGATGAGACAGAGGAGATAACAGTTTATGACTATTTTGTTAACCGTCGCAAGATTGATCTGCAATACTCTGCCGAACTTCCATGCATAAATGTGGGAAAGCCAAAAAGGCCAACTTACGTGCCCATTGAGGTAGATTGGACGCTTCACCTAGTACCCGTCTACTCATCTATAGGGATATAATTCCCCTGTAACTAACTTACTAATCATGAAATTGGTAGTACAAAACAGATTCAGTTTTGTCACCCTAGATAAATAGCTATATTTTAAAGATTAACGATTCATTTCCTCAAGAAACAAATAATTAATTCACAAACTTATGTCTCCATTGAGGGAGATTAGATGCCTTATATATTTCTCTAGAATAGATGAACGGATTTTAGAACTGTTATTTTTTTTTTTCTCCCAAAATAATGTTCAAATTTATCTTCACTGCTTATTTACTCTTTTCTACTGTTTGTTTGTTTAGCTTTGCTCTTTGGTATCCTTGCAAAGGTACACCAAAGCTCTTTCAACACTGCAAAGGTCTTCGCTTGTAGAGAAGTCAAGGCAGAAGCCTCAGGAAAGAATGCGGGTTTTAAACGATGTAAATGTGTTTGCTATATATTTTGAGCAGTCAAATTCTCCTGTAACTGTCAATTTGTTGTAGTATTTTTAACTGATTTACTTACAGGCATTGAAAACCAGCAACTACGGAGCTGAACCCATGCTGCGAAACTGCGGTATTTCAATAACTTCTGGCTTTACCCAAGTTGATGGACGGGTTTTGCAGCCACCAAAGGTATATTTCTTTTATTATTGTATCATGTAAATGCTTATTGTCTTTTGTTTTATTAGCCGCAAGAGTCTTATTTGAGAAGTAATAGTTTATGTTGCTGATAGTGCATTTTATTGAGAAATAACGTATTATACTTGTTTCTGTTCGTATCTGGCATGCAATTAACTACGTTAAATTCTATTGTGGTTTAAGATTTGGTGCTAAATTTTCATCTACAGTTGATGTTTGGAAACGGAGAACATTTCAATCCAAGGAATGGCAGATGGAACTTCAACAACAAGGTATTTAAGTCAAATCTCAATTAATTTTAGATTTGTTTGACAATTTTCCTCGATAACAATTTTTTTCCCCTGATTTATTTATTTTCCCAGAAAATCGTGCAACCTACTAAAATAGACAAATGGGCTGTGGTAAACTTTTCTGCTCGTTGTGATGTACGAGGTCTAGTGAGGGATCTGATCAAATGTGGAGGAATGAAAGGAATTGTAAGTATTATTCCAGCATAATTTGTTAGTGTATCCACTGACAAGCCTAAAAAGGGGAAAAGTCAATTCTGTTTTGTTTGGTTTTGGCAGTTGATAGAGCAACCTTTTGATGTATTTGAAGAAAATAGTCAGTTTAGGCGTGCGCCACCTGTAGTAAGAGTTGAAAAAATGTTTGAGTTTGTTCAGTCCAAGCTTCCTGGGGCTCCCCAGTTTCTCCTCTGTCTGCTTCCTGAGAGGAAGAACTCTGATCTATATGGTTAGTTATTTGATATCTGTTCAATTTTTAATTTCCATTTTGTTTATGCAATTGTTAAACGCCCCTTCATAATGAAAATTATTTGGACATGTGAAGGTCCATGGAAGAAAAAGAATCTGGCTGAGTTTGGAATTGTTACTCAGTGCATAGCTCCTACCAAGGTTAATGATCAGTATCTGACCAATGTTTTACTGAAGATCAATGCAAAGGTATATTAATTTTATCCATTGGTTTCTTTTCTTATTATAAATACTTGTATTTTTTGCAATTTTCTGTCAGCAATTTCCTTTTTTACTTCCCATTGAAAGTTTTTATTCTTTTGTAGCTTGGGGGTATGAACTCTCTATTGGGTGTTGAACATTCTCCATCCATCCCTATTGTTTCTAAAGCTCCCACCCTTATCTTGGGCATGGATGTCTCTCATGGTTCACCTGGGCAAACTGAGATTCCTTCAATTGCCGCGGTAATAATATTTAGTGTGTGCTAATATGCTAAATGACAAGGCTGTGTAGATTTTATGGTCTTGGTCTAAATTTTACCATTATCTAAATGTTTATGGTGTTTTCCTTTGTTAATGCCTAAATATGTAGGTCGTAAGCTCGAGACAATGGCCCCTTATATCTAAATATAGGGCATGCGTCCGAACACAGGGGGCGAAGGTAGAAATGATTGACAATTTGTTTAAGCCTGTGTCTGATAAGGAGGATGAAGGAATTATAAGGTTTAATATTTATCTTTGATTCCTTAGTTTCCTATGAAATAAATTCTGGAATAATCGATATTTTGTTCTTATGGATTCTTAAGCGTTCCTCTTTTTGATTAGTGGGTATATTTCAACTGTTGTTTTTATTTATTTGAATGCTTGTTAATTTTGTGAATTGGTTTTATGATATGCAGGGAGCTTTTGATTGATTTCTATACTAGTTCTGGGAACAGAAAACCAGACAATATAATCATTTTTAGGTTAACTTTCTTTCCCAAATTTCTACTATTCATTTTCTTCAACTTGTTAGTTTACATTTTTTCTGTTACTTTCTTGTTTTCTAACCAGTATAATAATTGTTATTGTAGTTGGAAATTTGGATTGTTTCTATTATTGTGCTTTAACGTTCTGTTGTGCTACTTAACTGGATTTATTTTTTGTGATGGATGCAGGGATGGTGTTAGTGAGTCCCAGTTCAATCAAGTTCTGAACATTGAACTCGGCCAAATCATTGAGGCTTGTAAGTTTCTTGATGAAAGCTGGAACCCCAAGTTTACGGTGATTGTTGCACAGAAAAATCATCACACCAAATTCTTCCAGCCTGGGTCTCCTGACAATGTGCCTCCTGGTAATCTGCTTGTTCTGTAATTTGTCACAGTTCCATTATGATATATAATATGATGTTGATCTCAAGTGTAGCTAATCTCTACGGTTTTGTAGGAACTGTTGTGGACAATAAAATTTGTCATCCTCGGAACTACGATTTCTATATGTGTGCTCATGCAGGAATGATTGTGAGTATCTTCTCTCTTTTTTGATGTTCTTTTCGGTTGATTTTGTTCTTTAAAGTTGCATGATTGTCGGCTTCTTTTATGTGATTAAATGTGCATATATTTTCTTTGACGTGCCTCTAAATTTTCTGTCTTGTATTTCAAATTTCAACTTTCACGTGAGCGCCATTTCTTGACCTGATGGTCTATGAGTTTAATATACTTATCTTCAGTGGAAAATACAGAGTTATTACCTTGAAATCCTGTACACTTCTTGTTTTGATTTTCATGTAATATGGGGAACTTCCTATGTGATGTGTGGGCTCATTTTCTTCACCAAATTAGTGTTATTTTTTTGTTAAATTCAATTTATATATTTTCGTGGTTGTTATCCTGTTAATTAAATGATGTGAATTTATAATTTGTAATGCATTATGTGGTGTAATTCCATATTATTAAACCTTAACATTGTATTATCAATATCAAATTCTGTTCTCAGGGTACTAGCAGGCCTACGCATTATCACGTTCTTTTGGATGAAATTGGTTTTTCTCCAGATGATCTTCAGGAGCTCGTCCATTCTCTGTCCTATGTGTAAGTCCACGTTCGGATTTGATTGCTTTGGAAATATGTTTCTGGCCTTTTGAAATCTATCATATCATATTATGTGGTTCTTATTAAAAAATTTGTTTAATGACAACAGTTATCAGCGGAGCACCACTGCCATTTCTGTGGGTATGTACTATTCAAATTTTATTCATTTGTTCATTTATTATATTTTGAATAATAGGTTCTCATTTCTTAAAACCTCTCTGTGCAGTTGCCCCAATATGCTATGCTCATTTGGCTGCATCCCAAGTGGGACAATTCATGAAGTTTGAAGATAAATCAGAAACATCTTCTAGTCAAGGTGGTCTGAACGCCTCTCCTGTTCCTCAGTTGCCTAAGTTACAGGAAAAAGTCTGCAATTCCATGTTTTTTGTATAAGTTAATGAATCTGTGTTCCATACTCTACCTTTTTCAAACTGTTTTAGTGGTAGGCGTAAACTTCTGCCTTTGTTTAAGGTATTTTGAATACTTGTTGACGTAAACTTGCTTTCACACATGTGATCCTTGTTTATCTGCTATTTTGAATGTGAATATTATGTTTTGCTAGAGGCTTTTCTACCCTGTTCATGTTTTATTCTTATGATTTACTAAGCATGGGTAAAAATAGAATAGCTGGAGAATAGAATATTATAGCTGGATAATATTGGGTATATGTTTTTGGTTTAGAACATTTTAAGTGATTAGGATTAGGGTACTGTCACCTAGAGTGATATCTTTCTAATTTCATTTTTTTTTTAATTATTAAGTAAATGTTCTTGGAAATGTTGATGTATTTTTTATATTGAAGTTATCTACTAATCGTTGTGACGATTACCTTTATTAAGATGAGATTGATTTAAAAGAAATTTATATTTTCATTTGGAGTGCAATATATTTTGAAATGTCGTCAAATAGTTGCAAATTGTAACGTGTATGTTAGGTCAGTATCTTGCAAAAGCTTATAATGTGTTTTGAAATTTCACAATGTAGTTAATAGAAATCACAAACTCTTATTTCTTTATGCTTGATGTTTCTCTCGTTAAAATAACCGAACTTCATAGAATGTAACTTGAGGGTCCAATTAAATGCTAACGTGTATTTGACAACTGAAAATTGAATAAAATGACAAAAAATGAGTGTAAACTACGTAAGACAAACTGTGGGATTGTATGGCTTTTCCAGATCTCTGAGGGAGACATCCTCACTCACACTGTCATATACTGTTATACAATTGTTAGCCAAAGTCTTCACATAGAAAGTGACTGTTGATGGTTCAATAAAGTAGATGAGCAGATGGTGATCACAACTGGTCATGGCCGTACTCATTGGGCTGACCACATTTGTGGGATAAAATGAAAAAACAAATTCTCTCTCTAAAAAAAGAAAAGAATAAAATTACTAACTATATGGAAGTGACAGACAAGTTTAACAAACACATTCACACACACCTCTCCATTCCACAATGTGACTGTCGATTGTGTAACTGTAAGCTATCACCTATTCTTAACTACCACACATATTCCTTATTGTTATACCATAACTGCCCAAATTTATTTTTCCTCTCCATTTTGTATCTTTTTCATTTCTGCCATTCATATAGTTTTGTTTGTATATTTGCACATATTTAAAGAACATGTGATATAAATTAAATAAGACTTTATACACAAAAAGCTATTATGATTATATTTTTCATTTCTTTTGAAATCTCAACTTCATTTTACCATCATTCGCTGCCTAAATTGAAATTTTTTACCAGTGGACCTTGGTTAGCCTTGTGAAAGTAGATAGAGGTAGGATCACAGCAAAGGAGTTTCTTTTACTATCCTCATATTCATTTTCTAATACGCATTTTAGAAGTATATTTTTGAAAAAAGAATTAGTTTTTCTTTTTACCTTAAAAAAATACAAAACAAACAATCAATTATTTATTATTTTTTTATGTCTCTGAACACTATAAAACTCATACTTACAAGCAAATGTATTAAAGATATATTAATTTTAATTATGAATATCATAAATAAGTAGTACTAACTAATTCAAGATTTATCACTGCTTTTAAGTTTTGGTTATTTATAATATAAGAAATAGGGAGCGGTTAATATCACAATTTGTGAAGTGGAGATTCCTTTTACTTAGTCGAGTAGGCGCACGTGTGCTTATAAAATATTACATGACATTTATCTAAAAAATTAATTATTTATTGTGATATTAATCTTATTAAAACACATAAATAAAAGTCCTCAAATCTTAACTTTAATATTGTTAGATGAGATGTTTTATTATGAAGTAGATTTCACGTTTGTGTGATTTAATTAGTGGTAGACTTTATCGTATCTTTTAAGATCAAAAAATAATATATACCAGAATAAATGTACCCAAAAAAATCATCAATCACATGAGTATATATATATATATATATCTGCATTTTTTAAAAAGTATTTGTATATATAATGACAAATAATAAGTATATTATTTTAGAGAAAAAAAATTCTTTTTAAATTTTATTCGTTCGCTACATATATTTTTTATTTTACATATAATCTTCTCTCTCTTTTTGACTATTTTTTAGTTTTTTTATTCAATTTTCTTATTCTTATATCCGGTTCATATATTCAATTTTGCAGGTTCGTGATGTAATCCACATTAGGATTATCATTGGTATTCAGACTAAATATATAAAGTGTAATGCTAACGTGTATTTGACAACTGAAAATTGAATAAAATGACAAAAAATGAGTGTAAACTACGTAAGACAAACTGTGGGATTGTATGGCTTTTCCAGATCTCTGAGGGAGACATCCTCACTCACACTGTCATATACTGTTATACAATTGTTAGCCAAAGTCTTCACATAGAAAGTGACTGTTGATGGTTCAATAAAGTAGATGAGCAGATGGTGATCACAACTGGTCATGGCCGTACTCATTGGGCTGACCACATTTGTGGGATAAAATGAAAAAACAAATTCTCTCTCTAAAAAAAGAAAAGAATAAAATTACTAACTATATGGAAGTGACAGACAAGTTTAACAAACACATTCACACACACCTCTCCATTCCACAATGTGACTGTCGATTGTGTAACTGTAAGCTATCACCTATTCTTAACTACCACACATATTCCTTATTGTTATACCATAACTGCCCAAATTTATTTTTCCTCTCCATTTTGTATCTTTTTCATTTCTGCCATTCATATAGTTTTGTTTGTATATTTGCACATATTTAAAGAACATGTGATATAAATTAAATAAGACTTTATACACAAAAAGCTATTATGATTATATTTTTCATTTCTTTTGAAATCTCAACTTCATTTTACCATCATTCGCTGCCTAAATTGAAATTTTTTACCAGTGGACCTTGGTTAGCCTTGTGAAAGTAGATAGAGGTAGGATCACAGCAAAGGAGTTTCTTTTACTATCCTCATATTCATTTTCTAATACGCATTTTAGAAGTATATTTTTGAAAAAAGAATTAGTTTTTCTTTTTACCTTAAAAAAATACAAAACAAACAATCAATTATTTATTATTTTTTTATGTCTCTGAACACTATAAAACTCATACTTACAAGCAAATGTATTAAAGATATATTAATTTTAATTATGAATATCATAAATAAGTAGTACTAACTAATTCAAGATTTATCACTGCTTTTAAGTTTTGGTTATTTATAATATAAGAAATAGGGAGCGGTTAATATCACAATTTGTGAAGTGGAGATTCCTTTTACTTAGTCGAGTAGGCGCACGTGTGCTTATAAAATATTACATGACATTTATCTAAAAAATTAATTATTTATTGTGATATTAATCTTATTAAAACACATAAATAAAAGTCCTCAAATCTTAACTTTAATATTGTTAGATGAGATGTTTTATTATGAAGTAGATTTCACGTTTGTGTGATTTAATTAGTGGTAGACTTTATCGTATCTTTTAAGATCAAAAAATAATATATACCAGAATAAATGTACCCAAAAAAATCATCAATCACATGAGTATATATATATATATATATCTGCATTTTTTAAAAAGTATTTGTATATATAATGACAAATAATAAGTATATTATTTTAGAGAAAAAAAATTCTTTTTAAATTTTATTCGTTCGCTACATATATTTTTTATTTTACATATAATCTTCTCTCTCTTTTTGACTATTTTTTAGTTTTTTTATTCAATTTTCTTATTCTTATATCCGGTTCATATATTCAATTTTGCAGGTTCGTGATGTAATCCACATTAGGATTATCATTGGTATTCAGACTAAATATATAAAGTGTTTTTTTTTTTTTTTTTTTTAGTTCTTTATATTTTGACTCATAAAAATTTAGAACAAAAGTAGAATAAGTTAGTAATTTAATCTAAAGTAGAAAATATCTTAAAACTCACTCAACACTTACAAATATATCCAATATCTATCTTTTTACACCAAATTATTGATATTTTATTTTAAATCTTTTAATATACTCATTTTTATGGACTATATTAACTAAACAGCTAAATTAGCTATCAACTAATTTTAACAAAGAAAGCCTAAATTTGATCTTAAATAATGAAATTCTAATAATCATATCACATCACGATCATCGAACAAAATCATGGCAAAAACAGTAACTCAACATTTTCAAAAAAATTCATATATGAAATACAAAATTATATATTTTTTAATATAGAAAAATTTATAGTACAAAATATGATAATTTAAAATAAAAAAAATACTTGTAAAAATTTATTGAAAGATAATATAATATTTGTATATAAAAATTGGTGTCCAATAAAACCAAATTGATTAAGATAATAAATACGGGTAACAAAGATATCAATTTGAAAAAATAATAACATAAAGAATACTTTTTAATTAATTTAAAAAAAAATATGTTTATTTTTATATAATACAGACATTTTTCCTAATATCCTCTCAATATATTAATAATTCTAATAATAAGAATAATAATAAATCTAAGGTCAAATTTACACAAAATAAAAATATAGACACAATCAAATCCAAAAACTTTAGAATGTATATTAAAAAAGTCAATTCTAAAAAAATTGGTAATACATCAAAAAACATTAATTTACTAAAAAAACATTTCAAATTCTAAATTTACATTAAATATTAAAATAAATATAAAACTAGTAATATGTCTTTATTAAATTCACAAATAGAAAGTTTCATTAATTAAAATAAGAAATCTTATTTACAATAGTTGAAATAGTATGATAAAAAGTATAGATATAATTTTTTTAAATGGTGCACAAATTTAAACAAATAAGTTATATTTTAAAAGTTGATCCATAAATTTTGAATATAGCACAAATTGGAGCTTGTATATACACTACACTTAAATTATCATTTAAGAGTTAAATATATTTTTAGTCTCTACAAAATATTATTATTTTATTTTTAGTCTTTATAGAAGATTTTATCAATAGTCCCATAAAAATTTTATTTTCATTGTAAATCTCTAATTTTATAACAGCTATAGTGTATCTTTTGATTTTTTAAATTATTTTTTTGCAGTAATACTTTGGACATTATTAAAAACATTCCTTATAAAAATTTAGAATTTTATTAATAATCGATGTATTAAATATGATTTTTTAAGCACAACAAATTTAAAAATTCATATTTAGTTCATCGTTGATTAAAAAATTCAAATTTTTGTATGAAAGTTGTTAAATATATCCTAAACATTACTATAAATAATCATTAAAAATTCGAAAGATGTACAATAGTTGATTTAAAATCAGAGATAAAAAATAAAAAAAAATAAAATATTATGGGACTAAAAGTTGATGAAATTTTATATAAGTACTAAAAATAAAATAGTAAGATTTTAAAGGAACTGAAAATTTATTTAACCAAAATAATTATATGCTAATATTAAAATGATAGATTATAGTTAAGGAACAAGTGTCACAAAAATTAATATTAATTTTAAAATTAAATTCTGTCAAACCTAATTATGTTAATTCTATGGAGATTTGAATTAAACAATCAGAATAACAATATAATCGAATGAAAATGAATAGAATCATCAAAATAAAATTAACAATATAAGATCAACCTCAAGGTCTTGATAAAATTATGAAAAGTGGATTAATTCTAAAATTTAGCATTCTATGAAAACTCCAGAAAAATAAGATTTATGTTTTATTGATGAAAAACTTAAACTATGAAAAAAACTTCTCACTTAATCTAAAAGATGAAAATATATAGTATTGATTTCCTGCTCAATAAGATCCAGGCCGAAAAACAAATTATTGGCTAAATAATGATTATCATTAATTAAGGCTTTAGGTATCGTAATCAGCCGTTTAAACCAAGTAGAGTTCCGTCGCATGCTCTTTATCCTAGCTTTCCAACGCATGATCACATGCGTCAATTCGATACTCAGAGTTCAATTTATAGTATGTAGAGCAAACGTAAATATGCAAATAATTCAAAAAATAAATCAAATAATTATATTAAAACTTAATTATGACTTAAAGTATAAAATCATGCTAAAAAACTAATCTTATGTTCGAAATTTTTTTAAAATGTCAAAGTACAAAATAAAAAAGATACGTCCAAATGCATTGATCAATTTATTAGATTACACTCACTAATTTCTTAATTGTGTAACTTACCGTATTCCTATTGTATTTAAAAAAAATTGTAATTATAATTTAGTAATTTTTACCAACTAAACAAAGTGTGGGTTTAAGTTATAAAGTTTCTATAAATTTTGCTAATATTATGGTATGTAAAAAATTTGTAATTATAATTTAATAATTTATGCCAACTAAACAAAGTGTGCGTTTAATTTATAAAGTTTCTATATATTCTACTAATCTTATGGTATTTAAAAAATTTGTAATTGTAATTTAATAATTTATATCAACTAAACAAAGTGTGGGGTTAACTTAAAGTTTCTATAGATTTCGCTAATGGTATTTAAAAAATTTATAATTATAATTTAATAATTTATACCAATTAAACAAACTGTGGGTTTAAGTTATAAACACATTATTTTAAAATGGTAAAGCGGTGATGGAAAACAATCACGTGGACTCTTCCACTGTTTTCATTCAGTATGATACATTGATTACCACAACAGTTGTTTTGCTGCTTTTATCTTACTCTTGTGAAAACTCACAAATAACATCATCTTTATATTCCTGCTTTAGCAAACAGTGGTGCTTTTTCATTCTCTTCTATTTCTAACGGCACAGATTGTCCATTCTGTGAGTCTGGTCCATGGCTCTTCATTTGCTTTGGGAAGAAGATGGAGGGGTTGAAGGAAGAGGTGATTTTAAACGGGAATACACTGCTAACGTGGTATCATCTATTTTTATTTTATACCTCAATTATTAAATTAAAAGTTTATAAATTTATAAATCAAAATAAATATTATTGGCATAAATATTATTTGATATATATTTAAATTAAAACAAATTTATGAAATAAATATAAAATATTATGAACTTGGTGAATATTTAGTATTATCATTTGTTTTCTGACGTAATTTTTCCATTATTATTTGTTGCGTTTTGGTTTGAGCGACTGAATAGTTTATATTCTATTTTATAATTTTATTATAATCTTTTTTTATAATTTAATAATTTATTAAGGTCAATTATAAGTATTTGATTTGACTTAAATATGTTTTTTTTTATATAATTTGGAATGTTAACTCATATTTTTGAATAATTTTTTTTAATATATTTAGAATATTGTAAAAAGATATTTTACAAAAATTAAATTTTTTTTAACTTGTGATAAATTAAATATAAATTATTTGAACAATACCAAATATAAGAAATTAGATTAAAATTGATTTCATGATTATTTTATTCAGACTAAATATATTAAAATTAAATTTTTAATTATGTATGTATGTATATAAGAATAAGAGAGAGAAATAAAGAACGCATAAAATAATATATGAAGAGAAATAAAAGAATGAATAAATAATTAATGTTAATGTTTTTCGTATAAGTTTAAAGTGTTAATTAGTAAACTTTATAATATGTGAAAATATAATGAAAAATTACAAAATTATATGAAATTATTATTAAAAAAAGAAGTTGTTTAAAATATATTAGATACAAAATACTTAGATGTAATAAATGTATAATTTATCCTCATTTTATGTGTTTAACATATATAATATTTATTCTCACTAACAATGCATGACTTCATGAGTCACATTTAATGTATGAAGAATGAGATAGAAAATATTTTCATGATACATACAAAATTAATGTGATTGTACAAAAGAATTTTTTTAATATATTTACAAAGTACTGGCCAAAAAATATAGGGATGAAGAATTGAGGGAATTAAAAATAATATAAAAGATACACAATTGATTTATATAACATTCAAAATTGTTTTTCTAATTTAAACATTGATAAAATACATAGTTTTTTTTTATCATTTCTTTAATAAAAATTTGTAACTCCTATATTTTTAAATTAAAAGCAAAATTCTCAATTTTTTCTTTTAAGTTTAAAAATAAGAGTAAATTTATTCTAAATTAAAAGTAAAATTCCAAATTGAATTTTAAGTTTATATCTCATAGAAAAAATCTTTGATCAAATTTACTTATCTCATTACTAAATTTAAGATTACCATAACTTTTTTCGTGCGATTTGAGGGAATACGATCAAATCTTAAAATTCTATTCAAAATTTAAAATATGAGCACTATAATATGAAAATTAATTAAAAAATATACGGTTTTACATGGAAAAAACTTGAAAGATAAATTTATTTGATTTATTTTTAGAAAATAAATTAACCAAAAAATTAAAAATATTCAAACCAAATAACAACCATGTAGTTTTTTTGTCTCTTTAATATCTCTTAAAGTTTTTATGTTTCTCGTAGAAAATATACTCAAAATATATTATTTTCAAAAAAGTTGTCATCTATTTCTATTAGTGTCTTGTTTCTTACAATTTTTATTACTGCTGAAAAAGTTATCTTTCTATTCAATGTAGAAAATAGAAGAGTTAATAAAATAAGATGAATAAATTTATCAATCAAATAACAATTTTTTTAACTAAATATACATATATACTAACTTATTTTAAAAATTAGAAGCTACCATAGTTAGACTATCCTTCACTCATGTATGCCTCTGTCATCTTTTTTGTGTTCACTGTATTAGACCATCAAACCAAAAAAGTTTCAATATGCAATCTTCATCCAATTAATTTTTTTCTTTATCATTCCTTTGTCTATTTTATTGTTTTGTTTTAAAGAGCCTAAAAGCGAAACATACACACACTAAAGTTGGAGAAAAAAGGTATGTTGGATTTGAACCTCCACCTAAACATATCAAATGGTCATTCAGCTCCCATAAGAATTGTACTAACAAAATTTGTGTAATTCTCTTTATATTAGTAATTATAATTAATTTTTATTTTAGTTGATTTTATAAAATATTGAGTATGTTGAAAATTCTTTTGGTAAATTTTTTATAAAAAAACACGTGAATTGATGTAGTTGTATAACTAGAAAGAATTTGATAAAGTACTTAAGAAAATAAAAAAAAATATATGAAAACAATAGTCACCAAAAATAGGATTTTAGTTGTGTCTCTTGTAAAATTGATTTTTAGTTAAGTTATTTTCAAGATAAAACTAGAAAGATATAAAAACAATGCTAAGTTAAAAATGTTTGGAAAAGTTAGTGTAATTCTAGTGTAATAAACAATTGATGTGATAAACGTGTTTAATTTTAATTAAATACTTTAAACATAGAGTAAAGAGTAGGAATAAAGATATAAATACACAAGAAGTATTATAATTCACTTAACTTGAAGTATTATGAAATTTGGTGGTGGCTAGATCGAAAAACTAAGGTTCTCTGAGTAGGTTTGGGGATTATTCTTCTTTATATTTTTCTATTTTACTTTTCATCTATTTTAAAAAAATAATCATTTTAATGGACAGTGAAAAAATAGTCAATTTAATCCTACTTTTCTACAATTGATATAATAATTTTATTTTTTTAACAATTTTATGTTACATTTAAAAATTAATATATTTTAATATTATTAAATTTTAAATCACTCATAATTAAATAATATATTATTTATAAATGAGTTTTATTATATTTTAGATTTATCATCATCCAATTTTTAAGTTTTTATTATTTTAGAACTATTTTTAAATAAAAAATTTTGTTATGATTTTAGTTAATATTAAAATTTTAATTATAAAAATAATTTGTTAGGTTATTTGAGTCAAAATTAAATACATAAATATATCAAAACTTTTTATATAGTTAAGTAAATAAATATTATACTAATAAAAACATATAAATTATCAATAATTGAATAACACGTCAGAAAACATAAAAAATTATAAAAATCACAAAAAAAAAATGGTTGAATAAAAAGGAACAAATGATTGAGAAAAATAATACAAATTTTTACTGAAAAAAAATTTAAATTTTACAAGTCATGAAATGTAGCGTCGGCTACACCGACCCTAAAGGGTGATTAAAGTTTAAAAATAAGTTAGTGTCTGCTATATTTGATCTAGCGTCGGCGTGGCCGACGCTAAAAGGACGCTAAGTAACGTCGGTGTCGGTGACCGACGCTAAATATGACAGCTAAATACTATTTTCTGTATCGGTGAAAGTTTTTATAGATTTTGCTAAATATGGTGTTTAAAAAATTTAGTAATTTTTACCAACTAAACAAATTGTGGGTTTAAGTTATAAAGTTTCTATAGATTTTGCTAACTTTATGGTATTTAAAAAATTTATAATTATAATTTAGTAATTTATACCAACTAAACAAAATGTGGGTTTAAGTTATAAAGTTTCTATATATTCTGCTAATCTAATCTTATGGTATTTAAAAAATTTGTAATTGTAATTTAATAATTTATACCAACTAAACAAAGTGTGGTTTCACCTGTAAAGTTTCTATAGATTTCGCTAACCTTATGATATTTAAAAAATTTGTAATTATAATTTAATGATTTATAACAACTGAACAAAGTGTGAGTTTAAATTATAAAGTTTCTATAAATTTTGCTAATATGGTATTTAAAAAATTTGTAATTATAATTTAGTAATTTATATCAACTAAACAAAGTGTGAGTTTAAGTTATAAAGTTTCTATAAATTTTGCTAACCTTGGTATTTAAAAAATTTGCAATTATAACTTATTAATTTCCACCGACTAAACAAAGTATGGGTTTAAGTTAAAAAGTTTCTATAGATTTTGCTAACTTGCACTAGTTTAGTTTATTTTGTGTAATGTATCTTATTAACCACTAAAATAAATTATTATAAGTGATTAATGGCTCACATTTTAGTGGTTGATGAGATATCTTTATACTTGAGTCATTTTATAATTATGTTAAATAAGTGAATAATGAAGTATTCTAAGTGATGGAAGATTTTGGACCTTGGCTAAAGACATGCAAAATATGAGAGTATTTTCAGATTTTGGAAGTATTGGATATAGAAGTTTAGGGTTTATGGTTTAAAATATAATTTGTGTAATATAATTTTTGGTTTTAAAGAATAGATTTTTTTGTTGTTGAAACAAATGCACTCATTATTATCTCTCAAACAAATATGGAACGACTACGGAGTGATTAACTAATTGATGGCTACCGAATATGAAACGACTATCGAATATGGAATAATTCCTGAGTGGTTGCCTAATTGATAGAATTTAAAATAGAAATTAATATTATTAATATAATAATAAAAAATAATATTAATAAATAATAAAATATATATAAGTCGGCATGTGAGATATATGTTTTTTATAAGCCTAACCTATTAGCTAGAGCCTAATCTTTTTATTAAATAGGTCAGATCAGACCATACTTATTCCTATCCCTAATTAAATATAAGAGGAGGATTTGTGTAATGTTTTAAAGTTTAGGACGTGCAAATGCGCACCCTTTGCCATACACTGGATACACACTTGATTCTATGTAGTTAATGAGATACCATATTACTTCACTCAATTTATAACAAATTAAAAAAGTGATTAATACCTTGTATTTAGTGATTAATAAGATGTTTCCCTTCTAAAATATCCTTACATGCTTATCTAAAAAATTTATGCCTGTTCATACAATGTTCCATATTTGTGTCAATTTGGTGTAATTATGCCTTATGCATTGTATTATTTTTTTATAGGTTGTCTAATTATAGTTTGATCGGTGTAAGAAATATCATATGTATAATTTTTATTGTGATATTGGCACAAGTGGGACAGGGTGATTCGATTTTCTGCACTTCAAGACATATATGTAGATTGTGCATAACTTTGTTTGTATTATTATGTATTTATATTTGATTTCTTAGGGGTTCGGACCAACTCAATCTTATTTTATATGATAATACCAATCCACAATTTTTGTTGTGACAAAATCTATTCACAGTAGTAAACGCCTAATGAAAAGCATAATGACCACAATTTTTTTTTCTTGGTCTTAATTGTTCAATTTTTAAAGGAAATAATTATTTGTTAACATGGAATTTCACTAAGAGATAAATAAATTGTTTGTGTTCTAATTAATATTTGAACTCATTCTCCAAACTATTCGTTATTAAATGAAGTTTAATTGAACGATGTGAACAAGTTTAAAAATAAAAAAATAAAAAATTTAATAAAGGACAACGTTGTTTGGATATGTACGTCAATTGAAAACAACAAAAATACTGTGTGGGTTCTACATCTATGTATGTACTGTTGGATTTTCATGTTCTTCACTTCCTAACACTATCTTCTATTCAATCAATTTCATCTTCAAGAAATTCCAATTAACTTTGACTCATCACCACATGTAATCCCACCTATTTTTATCGGTTATTCAGTTACTTGCTTTGAGTTTTTACTGAATTGTCTCATCTCTTGGCATGCAACTCAACTGTTTGTTAAAATGTTGCAAACAGTTATGCTAATGTAAAATTGGTTTTTGTTTTCTCTTATTTTTTTGTAGTGATCGTGCATACTATTTGCATTTGACAATTTCTATTCATTCTCATACTTTACATTGTCTTTTAAGTTTACAACTTTAGTTGCTACTAGTTAACCGGATCGTGGAAAAGCTATGCTACAATGTTGTATAGCCAGTGTTTAACAATACTTTGTACTTCACAGTATATCATGTAACAATAGCAATTGTTTCAAATTCTGCTACGCTATTTGGCTACACTGGTTGTTAAGTCAAATTCTGATTGCTTTTATTTATTAAGACAAATTCTTAGGTGGACTGGTACTTGAAAAGTATTCATAACACTAACGACGACAAATGTTGTTTCATGGAAGTAGAAGTTTATGGTCCTTCTCATTATTAGGGCTGAGAAAGTGGCTTAGTTGATGCAGGTTCGATAAAAACAAAGAAATACGAATGTGTCCCTCAAAATTAAATTCATCGAACCGATATCAATCAGGTCACCGTCTCAATCGTAAGGACGGATAGGGTTGTGAACTTTTTTACTTTTGAGGAGTTTGCAATCATTGTTAGGTTTTCAGGTGATTTTTAAGCACTGATTCGTGGTGAACCATATGTTGTGTTGGTCCACCGAATCACTCGCCTATTTATAATTATTAGAGTTGATATTATTATTATTTTTATAATTATTTTGTCTTCAGTTGTTGGAATATTAAGCTATACTTAGCTTCAATTTTCAGTTAGCGAGGAACATCATCAAGGCTTCAGTTTTGTTGAATTGAGCCCTTGCAAGAATGCTCTTCAGGAGTTTACATTCTAGCAAACTTCAGTATCTGAGTCTAAGGTGCTTTTCATCTGCAACTCCTCATGTACTTAAACCTGGGGATATCTTGAAAAAAACAAGGGTTTTTACTGAGGAAGATGTACTTCAGTACTCCAAGGTGAGCCATGATTCTAATCCTTTGCACATCGATTCGGCTACTGCTCGAAATGTTGGATTTGAAGGTCCACTGGTACATGGAATGCTTGTTGCTTCACTTTTTCCTCATATCATCTCATCACATTTTGTAAGTCCCTTGCTAACCCTCTCTTTCAATTTTAATAACCCTGCTAGAAATGATATAATCAACAATTCAACAAACTAATTTGAATGAACAAAATTATTATTCTTTTTTGAAAGAACCATGTTCTATCAAATTTTGTAAAACATATAGGAAAATGGTCACTATTTTGTGCTTTGTGCAAGTGGAATTTTTCCTACACATAACAGCTTTAGGAACCTAGAGTTGATTCTGAGATTCAAAAACCCCTGTTCAACTAGACTATTAGACACCTGTGGGTAGAAAACTAGTGAAAGTATAAGATGTGAAATTGTAATGTGCACTGTTAGTAATGTCCAAATAAGTAGTATAAGTCCTTCTTCTTGTTACAATGATTAAAAAAATGTGGCATTATAAATGCAGGAAAAACTGCATTTCAGGTGCTTTAACTTTAAATTTTTAAGCGGATCTTATATTTTTTTTTTAGTTCAAAACACTCCTTTATCTTTCTAAACATTAACAACGTAACTTTAGTAATTTTCTGTCCAAAACCTCTATTTTTGCTATAGGAAAATGGCAGAAAATGAGTCAACATGAAGAAAGAAATACACCACATACACTTTTCATGGTTTTGGACAGAAAATCACAAAAGGTCTAATGCTGTTGTCGTTTTGATAGAAATATAACCGTATTGATCTAAAAAAATATAAATGACCTCTTGAAACTTTAAATTAAATTAAAAGACCCCCAATACAGTTTTGCCTAAATAGAAAGTTTTATGATAGGCGTGGAATTATCCATGCATAGATAAAAGACTTAGTTCTCTGATGACAACTTTCATAAAGTTTCTTCCCTTTCTTCCATGGCCTCTTCACTTTTCTAACATTATTATGGATAATTGTGTAGCCTGCAGCTGTGTATGTATCTCAAACATTGAATTTTAAGCTTCCTGTCTATATTGGAGATCAGATTGTTGCTGAAGTACAAGCAACTAATCTAAGAGAAAATAAAAATCGATATCTGTAAGTCTTGACATTACTACTGTCTAGTGCATTTTTTGAACTGGTAATGATTTTGTTTCTACTCTCGTTTTTGTCCATGTTATTATTCAGTGCAAAGTTTAAGACAAGGTGCTTCAAGAATGGAGAAATTCTTGTCATTGAAGGTGAGGCTATGGCTTTGTTACCAACCCTGACTGTAGATCAGTGACTGTGTAAGGAGCAGTAGAAGCTACTCACAATTCCAAACTGTTAACCTTGAATGATAAAGACTTGTACTTGATTGTTTAATGTCCGTGATTCAGTCATGTTTCACAACAGCGCACTTCTTTCAATACAACTCCGGATCAAATGGCACAAAGAGTATAAACTATTGTCATTTTTTTGGCACTCTGTACCAATTTAACAATAACGGTTTTGGAATAAAAGTTTTCTGTAATAGCGAGTAAAGTTTACCTTTAGTTTATGGCAATTTGTTTTCTATGTTTTGTGTTTGCAAATGCTTACCATGAAGCCAAAAAAAATATAAGATCCGCTTAAAAATTTAAAGTAAATAATATGTTCTCTAATCATTCTTCTCATTCTGTATTACATTGTTTTTGAGAAGTAATATTATGATGGGATGAAATGTTGAAATATGATTTAGTTTGTTTAAAATTAGTTTATATTGTTGGTGTATAGTTATTACTTTTTTTTGGGTGAACGTATAGTTATTACTTATTAAACTTAGAACACAAACACTGAAGTAAAGCTTTATTGTCTGATTGCACATTGTATAAAATTGTTGATTTGCTACAAAACAAAATCAATAAATTCATGGTGCATAAACTAAATAACATTACCCCTTCTTATAATTTTCATAAAGTAATAATGGATGACAATAACCTCTAGTTCAGCCAACCAAAGTTCAGCCAACCATTACATATAAAACAGATAACCAACAAAATAACAGTTAATACTATGATAAATTTACTTTCTGCCAATTCTGATAGCTGAAATTATCCCAAAATGCTGGTGCACATAGAGATTAAGATGAGCACAACAAGTGCATGGTAGATTTGGAAGTTAGAAGCATATGAAGCAGCACCACTTTTGTGGGCAGCAGGTGCAGGAGCTGGTGCAACATATTCAGTAACAGGAACTGCAACTTTCATCCCTTGCGAACAGAAACCTCCACCACTTAAAAAGTAATAGGTTTTGGCCTCGGTCAACTGAAAAACGTCTCGTCCGGCGCCACCTGTTACGTTCTTAATGAATCCTTGGTCTATGCAGTTTTCATAGCTAGTCTTGTTCACCTCCAGCACATTGAAAAGGTGCCTATCATATCCAAAGTCTGCCAATACATAAGAAATTATAAGTAAATCATTGTGAAAATAGAAAAGTATATTAATTTACAATAATGCAAAACTTTTTCAATTCTGGGTTATGCTATAAACTTTACATTGGAGAATTTTAAACATATCAAACAGGAATAAAGGAGAGGAATATCATTTTTTCTGTTCATCTTTTATTATAAAATCATGACTAAACCGACCAGTTCAACCGATTGAGTATTATAAAATTCAAAATTCTCAATCACATTAGTCTTTTAGATAGATCAATTAAATCTATAAAATTGTATGAGACGCAAAAGTGAAATTAGTGTGTTAAAATAAAATTGAATCACATTAGTATTTTCCATTTTAGAGATAACCATATAATTTTACTAGTCACAAAATTCGGCCCTAGAGATAACCTCTGCACATTCTCTTTGGTTTAAAAAAAAAAAACATCAAACCAAATCGCTCGAACCTAAAATATAATTGTTACAATGCTTCACTTTATACAAAGAATATACATTATTTTCATTGCACACCCACGAGAGCATTAGAGTTTATGGTTTAGGATTTATCCGGACACAAAAAAAATCGTGGAAAATAATATGAAAAATTGAATCATACATAAATGTACACATGAAAAGATAAATAGTCAAACACAAACCCTAAAAATTGAAGAGTTCAGAATGTATGAAGTTGAATATATTTATATTTAAAAAATATAAGAAAAAAACAAAATAAAATAAGTGAAGAAAACTTACATAG
Organism: Cicer arietinum; assembly: GCF_000331145.2. NCBI lineage: Eukaryota > Viridiplantae > Streptophyta > Magnoliopsida > Fabales > Fabaceae > Cicer > Cicer arietinum. The sequence goes on from NC_021161.2 coordinate 48,975,866, forward strand.
CCATTCATTAACATAAAAGTGCTGATTCAAAGCCCATTGTGTCAAATTGTTACCAGGTACCCATCCATATTTTCCACCTCCAACATTAATAAGCTCAGATTTTGCCATGCTACACATCATAGCTATCATCATAATCATCATCATCATTGTTTTTGTAAAGCTCAAAAACTCCATTTTTTTTTCAGTCACACTTTGAATTGTATCTACACCTAAAAGGGTTAAATATATATAATAAGACCCTCGATAGGGTGTTACGTTTTTGGAATTAATACAAATCAATCGTTTCCAAATTCAAATTGATTTTGCCATAGTGTTTTTTTGGAAATGATTAAATATAAATATACCAATATTGATTTTTTTTGACCAATGTGTCGACTATATTAATTAAGCCTGCTAAGAATATCAATACCAACGTTAAAAAAAGCATAACATCAATTAATGTACTTTTTGTTGTACATTATTGATGATAATTTAAGTTGTAGAAGTACCCAATCTTCTACTATTAATTTTATTTGAATAAAATTATTCTAAAATATCTTATTCAATAAAGAGAGCAATGAATTTTATCATTCTTGATTTTTTACTATAAACACTTTTTTTTATTAATTTTGAATTGTATTTACAAAAAACAATGTTTTACTAATATTGTTTACTCAAGTTATATCCTCCTATTTTTATGAAACTGTAAATTAACAACCTACATTTTCTCTATTTGGACCAAAATCTCCATAACGTCTTTTTAAAAATATTAATTTTATAAAAATATATTATGGTAATTTAGTTTTGAATTTATTTTAAAATATTTTAAATAAAATAAGATAGCTAATTTGTCACCCACCCTCTCACAATTGTGACTCACTAAACTGGTAGTTACTTTTTAAAAGTTATTACTTTTCAATTGTTCACTCACTAAATTGTTTCTTAAAATTTGGAGAGAAAACTAAAACAGCTATCTTATTTTTAAATTGATAGGTATTACTTTTTAAGTCAATGGATAAGTCAGTTATATTATTTCTAAAAGAGTACTATTAAATAAAAATGTATTTTTTGCAACATGTATTTATTTTTTTAAAAATAAAAATGTAAATTCAGTTCTTGGCGAAATACATGCGCTCGTAGTGTTTTTTTCAAGCTCTTTATTTGTATTAAACGTCTTTCCCTTTCTAAAATATTAACTATAAAAACAATTTGGTAATTTCTCAAGTCAAATTTTTTGGGGTAAATTTTTCGTATCAATAAAAAGAAGAATGCGTATAACACCACATAGAACTAGACAAATCCAAAAAGGACGAAAATTAATAATAAAAACCTTAAGTGATAAAAATACTATGGAAATATAAGAGGCAATTAAATTATAGTGTACACAATAAGAAGAAGAAAAAAGTCAAACAAATTAATAGAAATAGTATTTTATTTAAATAAAAAATGCAAACTGATGCAATAGAATACAAAAAGAAACCAACATAATAAAATAAAGTCATGTATTGACCAAATAAAAATTAAGACTCCTTTTGAGTCATTGTTGATTAAGTCAAAATTAAGAGGTCAACCATTTACAATATGAGTTAAAATTAAAGAATTAAAATTGCAATTTTTAAATTAAGAGATTAAAATCGTTGATTTTAAAACTGAGGCAGTCAAAAGAACATTTTAGTAAAAATATTATAACCTAAAGCAATTAAATCAATAATATAACTGAAAAAGGAACCAATATAATTTTTTTTAGGTCACATTAAAGACACTTGTTAAATAATTTAAAAATGATATAAAACATAAGTTTTACATGGGAAAAAAATTCAATTTTTAAAATTTCAATACGTTGAATGGACCACTTTCAAAATTATATTTATATTTTTAGTTTTTTAACAAAAAACACCCATCAACGTTTGTTAACATTCTTCATTTTTGTTTTAATAATTGAAAAGGAAGGAAATTATTATATTTAATTGTTTGAACTTTGTATTTTTAGATTTCAAGGTCAATCTATTACCACCATAGAATCAATAAAATTAATGAAAAATTACAAATTACCAATTTTGTTTATTAATTACAAAATATTTAGAAAGTGAAGAAAACAATAAATGTATAAATTTTATATTTGGGAATAATTTTAAACCCTCTTATTTGTAATTCTAATTATTAAATAAATGTTTCTTTTTGTCTCAAACTAAAACATTTCTTTTTAGAACTAAAATAATATTATCTTTTTCTTTATATATATTATCTTTTTCTTTATATATAAGACTTCCTTGACTAAATCAAAAAAATTTAAAAAGTTAAATTTAATATTAAATTTATTGTAATTTGAATTATTTTATTACTTTATTATCATTGGAAAGAAAAAACTAATATATGAATACTTTCGTTTTTAATTATCAACAAAACTATTGAGAACATAATATCTATAGAAATGCTCACTTGCAAATGATAACTAGATTAAGACTTATGCATTAAAAGGATAAACATATAATTTTCTTAAATATTCTATGATATCATGCATAAAATTTGATAATAACTTAAATAAAATATCATAATTTTGTCTTTAAAAAAAATATATCGGTGTGTTGTAGTGCATATATATTGCTTATAAATTAGAATTTTTGTTTATCGATACAAGTTTCATATAATTCAAACAATACTTAAAAAGCATGTGTTTGAGATAACTTCTTTTTCTAGTACCAAAACAATTTACTATTTTGTAAAAAAATAATAATTTACTATTTGAAAAAATTAAAAATATATTTTAGTATACAACTATTCAAAACAAATTTAATATTTAATGGAATATACAAATTTTCATCCAAATCCATATCAACAGTGGTATAATAAGAAAAAATAAAAAGAAAAAAAATACATTAAAACAATATAAATTGAATCTAAAGAAATTTATACTTCAATAAAAAATTATTGACTTAATTCTTAATTAGATTCATCTATCCAGTTTAAATATTAATTTTAGTTATCTACTAAGATATGTGAGAGATAGATTTGTATATTTTATATATCTCACTAAAAATAACTATATTTTATTAAAAGATATTTTTTTCTTCTGTAATGATACAATGTAATATTCAATTTGAATAAATTAAATAATTTTATATACTAAAAATGTGGGATATATATAAATTTAGAGATCAATTAAGTATTAGAGTCTTTGAATGGATGTGTCTAAAGATGATGTGAAAAAGATAATGTAGCTGTCGTCATATAATATTATATAACTTATTCATATTATCATTGAAACTTAAAAGATATGTATTAGTGTTAGAAATCTATTTCAAGTTTTAATATATATCTAACAAATGCATTTGATGGCTCATAATATACTATGTAATAAAATATACGCATAATTTAGACCCAAAAAAACATATGTATTTGGATCAAATGTCAACAACAACAATTGATCACAAATATATCAAAGCATATAAATAAAATTAAAACTGAAAGACGTAAACTAAAAAAATGTAAAAAATTCTCACATTTTTTGCTTATCTAAAAGGAAAAAATGTTTGCAAGCATGTAGATGAGTATCGAGAAAGTTGGATAGGACATAATATATATGTCATTATCTTTCTTCATATATGTCATTATCTTTCTTCATATAAACATAAACAATATACGATATAAAGTAAATTCCACTAATAGTAGTCTATATATGTATTTCTTAATAAACATTTAAAAGGACCCAATATATTAATTGAGAGTAAAAATCATAAGAAGAACCATTATCAATATTCAATAATGATGAAGAAGCAATGAGTGTGGAATAACTAATATTTATCATATTATAATTTGTAATTCATGACACTTCAATAGTTCCACAAAATATTAGATGTTAAAATAGTAATAGTAAAATGTGTGTTAAAGTAAAAAAAAGTGTTAAAATAAATTGCAAGTGTAGAATAATAAAAAAGATAGAAGAATGCTTCTTATATGTGCCACGTGAGAATTTTTTTTTTAGATAATAATATTTGAGAGAAGTGACACAATATTTGATTATATGTTCTAATAAAATGTGAGGATCTTTTTTAATATATTATAATAGATATAAACACACTTATGTTATTAATTTTAACATTAACGTCACTATTTCACTTGTTCTAAAGTAAATAATTGTATTTTGAAGAAGTAAAAAAAAAATACTATTAAAAATTTGAATGACCCAAAGGAATCCTACAAAATAATTCAAGTTGTAGTATTTTGCCACTAATTATTCAAATTATAAAAAAAGTATTTAGATTTAGATTTGAGCCACCACAAGAGTGTAATTTAACTCATCCAATAATTGACATGTAGTGACATATGTATGTTTAAACACATTCATTTGGAGTTTTTTAAATTGTGCAAATACACACAAATTAAAATAACCTAAAATTTTGATGAAATAAAATATAATTTAGTGCTTCGGATTTGAAAAGCATGGTTTAAGGCACAATTCGAAAGAGCACTTTGAATGCTTAACTAAGTCGATGTGATCCCTACATTACATAATCATCAATATATCCAACCATTATATTTCATATGAAACCTATTACTTACGAGCTTCCAAGAAAAATAATAATAAACTTTGAGATAAAGTGGTGTATCCTTTAGGTTTGGATCCTCTACTAAGTGACTATATGTTGCTTTGACCAAGTACTCAACTCCATGATTATGTGTCCATCACATTTTCTAGTACAACAATTGTTTCCAACAAATAAATACAATTATGAACTAAAATTTCCTCTCACACCCACACCCTCACACACATTATCTAAATCACACACATTATCTAAATCTTACTCAGCCTCATTAAAACCATTTTTTTAGACAAGACTTTGAACCAAAATCTATGGTAGTCAATTTTAATCGTGATTTTCATTTGTCTAATAAAATATAATTAAAATCTCATAACATACTCCCTAACCCTCCTTTCTCCCTTGGAAGACACGTTATTGAAGAAAAATCATTTTTTAAAAATGTTTTAATGATAATAAATTTTAATTAGACAAAGGTCTAATTAATTATGATTTTATTAAGTGATATAATATGGGTTTTTAGTGTACTAATCATAAGACATGTTTTTGTGAAGTTTAAATAATTTTTTGAAACATATTCATCTTTGACCATGTTCATCATCTTCAAAACTAGAAGTGTTCATCATCAATCTCATTAATTGAAGAACTGATGATATTTAGTAAATGATAATCAAGACATAAATGGCAAAACGAATCTGTTTTTTTTATCAAACAAGAATGTGGATCATATTACAAAAGAACATTTTCATGTGACAAAAACAACAACAAAAAAATATTGCGAAAGAGACAAACTAACATTGTTCACGTGTGCAATGACAAATCCACTCTTTATGAAGATTTGATTCTGCTATTCTGTTAGACTCGTGCATGTTCTTCATAATTGGGGACAATTAAACATGAGGACATTGAGAAAATAATGTTCTGCACTACAAATACAAATGACAACTCATTGCAAGCTCACACATCCCACTTTTCAGCTCATGACAGACTGTCTCAAGTTGTCAAGTGAATGATCAGACTCTTCTACCATGTTCATAACCAAAGATAATGTCTTCGTATTGATGATGATGTCTTAATACAAAGCAAATGATGATCATAAACATCCTCAAGGAAGATGATGATTGTGAGGGAAGAAGATGGCGTTTACCCATATTGCAGAGGGCATTTAAGCAACATACACCTTAAGATATGTGTCCAACGGTTATATATGTCTTTTACAGCAATAAGTAGCATTCACAAGTCTATAAATAGAAAGTGTTTCACGTTACAATTTTCAAGAGACTACAATCAAATATATTTCACTTTCTTAAGTGCAAAGCTATCACGATTGTCTTCAATTATCAAGAAACACATTATTGTTCTTTGTCATAGATTTTAGAATCAAATCTTAAAGTGTGTTCTGAATTCAACATATTTAAATAATAATATTATGATCAGATCCAAGTTTGTCTAGTTGATCGAAAACTTGAGTTATTTGTGTAAAACTATTGAGGCTAAGAAAATACAAGTATAACTAAAAGAAGAAAATTAAGTTGAGAGATTGTTCAACTTACTAGTGACAATCTGACAAGTTGTTAGGATTGGATTAACCCATGTTGGGTGAATCAATATTTTATTTTTGTTGTGATTTTTTTATCTTTATCTTTTATTATTTTGTTATTTCACTTAGTCGCACTAATATCAATTTGAAATATAATTATGTTCTTAAGCCTTCTCAAAACACGACCAAATTCATCATAACGGTCTAACATCCTCAAGTTAGATTTTAAGAAATAGTATTAATGTGCAGTTTCGATGTCAGTTTTGTAATTATTCATTTGTCAACATTTGTTTGTTTTCTATTTTCTAAACTCTAACAATGATTGATGCCATCCTTTGAAAATAAAACTTGTAAAGTTGAGACAATGATCTCATCAATTTAGTTTGATAAAAATAAAGTAAAACAAATGTATTTTTTAAAATTTTCCAAAAACAAAACATCAAACAAATGATATTTCACCTTCTACTTTTTTTCCCTATTCTGTTTCCTCTTTAACATGTTTTTAATTCTAAAAACTATAGGTAGTTAATATATTTGTTTTTCAACAGAATAAACAAGCTTTGTTTCTAAAATACCACAGAATTAGCGGCAACGTCGTCATTTGAGATGACATTATTTTTATCTTAATCTTTCATTTATTAGAGATGATGACATAATTCAAAAAGTAAAATTTATTACGCTTTAGTAGATATTAACATGTTTGATTTTGGAAAGAGAAATAGAGAAAATAAAATAAAGTGAGAAGAGAAAAGTAGTAGAAAATCATATAATAAATTAGTTATTTTGTTGATTGATATGAATCAAAAAGTGAGAGGAAAAACAAAGTATATTTTTTAATTGACACTATCTTTAGTAAAAATTAAGATATAGTAAAAATAATGAAATAAATTAGGAATAACTTTATCATTCTTTATGTAGAGATGTTTACTTTTCATTTAGAAGAAAATAATTTTGAATGCAACCCTCCAAATAATCTTCTTTCCATCCATTTTAAATGTATTTCAAAGGAAATAAATTATTAAGATGATGCTTATTCCCTTCAAATATTCTTATTGGCATAGTCAAAATTTTGTCATAACTTGTGAGTTAATAGGATGTAAAATCACATCCAATCAACACAATAAATGCTAATGGGTGTAAAAGCCCTAGCATTTTGGGGTGACCATAATAATTACATATGAAATGATTGAGCACTTTAGGGTACAATAACAAGATCATTCACTCTTATTGTTCAAATTTGGCAAATGTATATAGTATAAAATAAAGTACACAACCCTTTTCCTCAATTTCACCACCACCAAAATTAAAAGACAAAAAAAAACCCTCCTCCTTCTTCATCTTATGTTGAAAAAACTTCTAAGTCTATATCATCTTTATGTACACAACATTTGAAGACATAAAAATGTGCCTCCCAAAAGGATGTAGAAGAGTATACCATATAGAATCATCCATCAAAGAAACTTTGAAAATGACTTGGCAATCACCAACCTATATAGAACAAACAAAAGGATCTTCCTTTTTTCCCCATTTGAAATTTCAAACTAAAATAAAGCATGCCGGTACCGCAAACTCATATTGTCAAAGCTGTTAGAGTGAATTTCCTTTCAAAATTGTGGATGTCATCAAAACTCTTGTGCCAAGTGTATTTACTACTATTTAAGGCATATCACTCAACCTTATTTGTGTCGTCTTTTGCCGCGTTCTTTTCTTTTGCACGGAAATCCTCCAAACTTCGATATTCTTCTTTGAGTAGCCTATTTAGTTCAGGATGTTTGTCTAATGGTTCTTTTTGGTTGCGCACCTTGCGATAGTGGTGAAACGCCCTGTCAATGACATGAATATGAACAAAGTATAAATCTCAAGAGCTATGATAGTGTGAAGCGAAGAGCCAAAATAGTATTACAACCAAGAAATATAACTTCAAAACTCAAAAGAGCTTATTATGGGAGAGTAAATCGAGGGGATATAAGGTTGGCTTGGTGGCTGGGGTGAATGAGTTATGGAGCAAAGTGATAAGGAGGTTAGGAGGTTCAATTTCCACCTCAGCATAGTTCTAACAATACTAACATAACATTGGTTGTTTCAAAAAAAGAAAGAGGGTGAGAGTAAATCGGATTTACCAATATTTTTCCAGGCCATACAGATTGCCTTTATGGTAGAAATCCAATGTAAGCTGTTCAAAATCCTCGTACAAATTGTCTCTAAATTCCTTCTCCAAACCATAACTGAACAAATAATCATTCAAAAAACAGATGAATTGGATGCATCAATGCTTTAAGAGGGAGAAGATAGACAACCAAAAAGCATTTATAATCAGCTTCTTCTAATAATATAAATAGATGAATATATGGATTAAATCATTGATATTAGTGTGGACCTAAAGATGAAATCTAAACGATGACTCTAGCTTCTCATGCAAATGAGAAGAGTGAAATTTGAAACCGTTACCTGTAGAACCTGAAAAGGCACTCTATGCCATAATAATAATTAGCAGCTGCATCTTCCTTAGCTAATTTCTTAAATTCTTCGTACATAGAAGGAACAAACATGTCTCGAAGAAAATAGGACCAGAATCTGTATAATGTATTCATTTCCTGCATATACATACACAAAGGGAGGAGGCAAACCTACCACAATAAGCAGGAGTATGATTGAAAGAAAATAAAATTTGTGAAGACATAATACTAAACTTGCAAATAATATAAAACATGTAAAGGCACAATGCAAAAAACTAATCTTAAGATCAACTGCATCTCATATCATTTTATATGATAACCAAATAGTTGAGCTCAAGTGTTAGTGAACTTCAGTTAAAGACGAATCAATCGCGGGAGTACACTCGTGTTCAAACGTTGACTTGAACAATCTTTGGTCAAGCTTTCCCTTACATTCCAGCCAAAATCTGGATTACCATAACCTTTTTCCCCTAGGAACCAAAGGGTTAAGACATAAAAGTATCATTGTATATGATAACTTCAACTAATAAAAGTAGTTAGCTAAATCGAGAACGAACTGAACAAGGTAAAACCAATACTAACAATGCCTAGCATAGTAACTATTCCACAATTTTCACAAAAAAATTATGAAAGCACGCATTAACAAGTGATAGATTAAACGTTAGATGAACAATAAAAGTAACGGGAACAGAAAGAAGCATTATTAAAAGTGTCGGTGTGGACACAAGTTCACCTCACTGCAGCCAACTCCAAGTTTCTTTCTATCATTCAAGCATTTTTTATGATACTTCAGGAACCTGTAAAGGAGAATAATCACACAAGGAAGTTTGAAAATGAAACATATATATCCTGACAGTGCTCATGCACACATACATACAGTAAGGAAGCATTACAACTTACTTCTGTTGTTTGAAACCATTTTCTTCTAAAAGCTGATGACTTGGATGCTGAAAAGGAGGAAAAGACTTTGGCATTGAACCTACTGGTGGACTACTTCCAGGAAGACCACCATGGGGTGAACTACTCAATTTGGAAAGCTTGAGACTGCAAAATTAAGATAATTATTGTAAAAACTTTCAAGTAACCAAACAAAACAATCAACTCGCAGTCGCCTGTTTGTTACATATTATAAACAGAGTGATTACAGCTTTCGATAATTTAGAGATTTAAAAAAAAATGCTATTGTGTTTGTTTACCATAATGAAAAACACTTTTGAAAAAGAGCATCTACCAAAAGTGATTTTCAAGATAAGCTCCAAGCAGTTGAGAACAAAATTCAAATTCTATTTTTTTTTTAAATTGGTAACATACGGATGAAAACTCCCAAAAGTGACTTTGCAAAAAACAAATGCAACATAGCATCATGACCAAAGTATGGCACGCTCTGAACAAATAATTACTTCATGTTCTTTCTTTGATAGAATAATTTATTGACAGCCGTAAAGGAAAAATGTAGAAAGAAATAGAAAAAAACAAATATCACAATAGTCCTTAGCAAATTGGAATACTCATTCGGAACTGACCTGTGATTTTCAGGAGGTGTGGAGGCAAAGAAAAAACCAACTGAATTACTAGGTGGGCTTTCAGATATGACTCCATGAGAGGTACGACCGGTTCCTTGATTTCTAAAATTGCTTGAGAAAAACCGCTGCTTAAGGGAAGATTGTTGCTTGGGAAAGATTTTTTGTTTCCTTCGAGAATTAATGCTTCCGGGCTCTTCAAAGCTTCCAACAGGACTCTCGCCTCCCTTTATATTTGACACTCCTGAAGTATGGCTAGGAGATTTTAAGCTTCGTTCTCGGTTATCAGAGTTGCTCTTTCTACGGTTAGACCGCCTACTGTGCCTTAGTTCCTGTTGAAAGTTGGGTGGTGTGGCTAAAAGTATAATTAAATGAAAATTACAATGTTTACAATATCAATTATAGATAGTGAAAAAAATAAGAACGGTGTCTCGACCTGCTCATAAAAGTAAAGTCCATCATTTATTGCAGAAGCAAGCTCGTTGGAAATGGATTTTGATTCTTTACTACCACCAGTTACCATTTCAGGATCACCATTCTGTAAGTTGAAATATAGAATAAAATATAATCAACAGCAATTTTGAGGAAAAAATAAACGTATTAACTAAGGTTATCAACAGCAATACCTGAGTAACAATTACAAGTCTCTGAACATCCTGTTCAATGACAGCCATCTCATCATCATCATCATCATCAATCCTTTTAGGCAACAAATTCCGTCAGATGAATGTTCGAACAAATATTAACATGTGTGTAATGAACAATGGCATGAAAAACAACTAATATTGTTATGTAGTGGACGCCAAAAAGTATATAATGAAACACAAGCAAGCAAAGTGCAAGAACCAGAAAGTAAAACACGTTCTCTAACAACAAAACAGAAATCCATTAGAAGAACAGATTTTAGCAGAAACATGTTGCCTTATATTAGGCATATTTGAGATGAACCTTATAAGTCAGAACTAAGGACTATGAAGTAAGTACCTTCCAGTAGAAGAAAGCTCAGTCTTTTTTAGCATCTTCTGCTCAAGCTCTATCTCTTCATCAAGCAAAAATGTATTGCCAAAATCATTGGAATGATCTCTCATATCCATATCAGTCTCATTGTAACCTTCAACAATTTTGGGCTTAGTTTCTTGCGGACGGCAGTAGAAATTGATATGAGTTGTTTCGATTTTACAAGTTACTGCATGTGATATATCTTTGGAGTGATGAATGTTGGTATCTTGTTTTTCGTTCGTATAAGAAACTTGAAATGTATCTTCTTGATTCTGTTCCGTAATTGAATCATGAGCAGCATCTTTAAGAGTTGATTCAGAAGACTCGTTTGTCTTATCTTCAACAGCATCACTATTCTGACATGAATCTTTGGTACCCTCTACAAGTTGTCCCTGTTGAACCTCAGCCACTGATGATCCTGAACTTCCAGAGGAAACTTGAATCCATTTAGACCAATTGTTGCGTTTCCTTATCTTGTCGCCCTAAAAAAAATTTACATGGGGAAATTTAGGTAATGAAACAAAATTTTGAAACAAAACTAACTACATTGGTAATGGATCTCCAAATTTTGTTGCCTTTTATGATGTGGTAACTTAAAGTTGCTCCAAAATTATGAAGGTGTTACTCTATACACACACACACACAAGTTGAATAATTAAATAGTAAATGCATATAAATGCTCAATCGCCTCTGCGCTGCCACCATTCTTTTCAATCGCTTCTTTGCTGCCTTAAAATATGGAATTCAATCTCAATTTGCCACCTCAGCAAAAGATCTTGCAGGGACCTATTTCACTTTTCTCCCACTCAACTGTTGCCAGCAGGAAGCGTTTCTGCCCCTATAGCAGCCACAGCACTAAACAGCGACACGAAGGACTCTAAATAGTGGCCACTTGCATTGCTATCATATCGCTACTTTTGTGCACTATTAATAACATAGAGCCATGTCAAAATCTAGTTTAAATTTAAATAAATAAATAAATAAACAAACAAAAAACATAAATAAATAAAAATGTTCTCTTGACTAGAATGACAAACTACAACTATGAAATTCACATAAGTTAAATACAAAGTACAAATATGTTGTAGATGTGTTGACTATATGACAATTATTCTATACTCCCTCTGATCTTGATTATAAGCAAAAATAATCAACTTTACACTTATTAAGAAATTTAGTAAATTGCAATTAATCTTCTTGATCTCATAAAAATATAAGTGCATTCTCAAAAGTATCCTTCACGGAAACTTGTTCCATGAGAATAAAATAGTCATGGGAAAATAAAACCAATATTAATATAAGTATTTTAGGATAGACATCATTAAATAGGATGAAAGTATAGTATGTTGGCTTATATTTGAGACCAGAGTAGTACTTAACATGGGAATTTAATATGAAAAAAGTATTCCATAGTTAAACTCATTTTGAAATCTGATGACACGGTCTATTGAAATTAATGGCAAGTTAGAACTACCATTGATTTGATGCGATATAAAAGACAAAGCACTGTAATATAACCTGCACTTCCACATTATCAGAACTCTGAAGCACATCAACGATGAAAGGGATGTCTGTGCTCATCTTCTTGACCTACAACAAGAAAATTCACATCATACAAAGCAACGCGGCTAACATAATTCACCAGCAGATAGCATACAATAGTAAAATTATCAGACAATTATGAGGCTAAATTTATTTTACACATACCCTTTTAAAATCAGCAACAGTGGATATCGGAACCCATCCTTGGTCATCCATCAAGGAAATAAGATATCGGTCATTTTGCAGATTTTCATCACTGCCAAGAAAAGGCTCAGAAGTCAGCAGTTTGTTGAATGAGCATAATTTAACATATGAACCACATTTTAGACATCGATGGGTCTAAAATTATGATATTCCTTGTTATACTTTGACTTTGATGGAAACATCGTACTCACAATATAGATGAGCAAATGTGAGATGAAGATAGACAAGAAACATTTATCATGTTAGGTATTTAGGTCAGATATTTACTCGTAGCTAAAAAATCGACATCGATGAAACCATAGTCAGACAATTAAATTACTTACCTAAAATAATACTCAATCTGTTTGAGAATGCTAGTCCTCAAAGATACAGTTTCTGGAGTCGGCGATTGAGGTGCTGAGTTAACAGGATATGGAGCAAAGTGCCGCGGAGGAGGGGGGCCTCTGATGGAACCAGGAGGTGGCATGGAAACACACCATATTGGTGCAGGTCCTATCGAAGATAAAAATTGGATTGAAAAGATAAGCAGTGAAGAATTAAAAACAGTCAAGAAAAACCCACCCACCACATTCAAGATGGGGAATGATTAAGGGTCAGTTTGTAACGGTTTATTTTAAAATAAATCAAGGACACTTTTAGGAGTTTTTACCTGTTTGTTACAAATTTTTAAACAAATGAGAAATTTTTACAAAACAAACTAAAATCTACTTTGAATAAATTTGTTTTGCGTAGTTTATCTTGAAAATCATTTCTGATTTGGTAGATGTTTTGTTAAAAAAAAAATGTGATTTTCATTGTAGAAAACAAATACAAAATAGCTTCTTTTTTCCTTAAAAATTTTTCAAAATAATCTATTGATTATTGAATATTAAAATCGCATTTTTTTATAATATGTAAGAAACAGCCATTAAGTGGTTGGGCGCATAAGGATGCATATATTATAGTTGCATCAACATGTGCATAAATAGAAGATCGTGAATAGGAAATTTTACCTGGGTAGCTTGGACCGACCATATACCCAGGAGGTGGACCATAAAATGGAGGTCTCATAAAGGGCCTTGGTCCTAACCCGGGTTGCATAGGAATGTTCGCTCTCGAAGGAAAAGGTCTTTGATGATGCCAACCATGATTCACATGGTCACCTTGTTCTTGAATATTTGGTCTTCCATTAGAATAATTAACACCGTATGAATTTGGATCACCTTGCACCGGAGGCTGAACATTTTTGGCATCAACAGCATGAGCAGGTGGAGTAAAACCTTGTCCCGCTGCCTTCGAGACAGGCTTCGTCATAGAGTTTTCAACACTCGGATAAGGTCCCGAACCAGGGGGGAAAGCATAAGCAGCAGGAACAGCAATGTGAGGTGGAGGTACCATAGCATGAAAATAAGGAGGAACAGCCGGCTGATGATAGGGCATCGGCACAGGAAAAGGAGGCGCACCAGTTGCGCGCTTAGGTCCTTGCTTTTGATGGCGCGAAAATGGCTGCTTATGCACCGGATTGAAGTTTCCAGAACCATTTGACTTCTGTTTAATCACAAATCCATACGGAGAAAATCAGACAAACAATTAAGAAAAATAAAATAAAATCCAAAGCTAAGAACATTGTAGAATACAACTTTTATTTCTTTCAAATTTGTTGAATTTCGCAACTCTAATGTTTTATCACCCTTACCATCATCATATGTTAATAAAATAATCAAAATTCTTGTTGCAAAATTTGGTCTAAAATCAATAACAAGACAACTATAATTGTTATTGTTCTAAACAAACAAACTCAATGAAAATCATAATAAACTAACATGATTGATTCTCAAAGCCATAATGCTATTAATTAATTACAAAGAACAACACACAAACCTGCATAGAAGGAGTTCTTGGAGCAACCTCACCAACACTTGTCACAGAAGCAACTGAATCCTCAACCTTTGAAGAAACAATCTCAGCATGATTCTTAGGTTTTGGAGTTTGAGCATCAGAAAGAGCTGGCCAAGACTTAGTTCCAACCATCATCACAGGAACATCAACATCAACACTAGGTCTCTTCCATGGAGACTTAGGACCACTAATCTCCTTCTGATCTTCACCAATCTCATTATCAGCAATCACCATAATTCCTTAACCTACAAAACTCTTCAAAAAAATTACTTTCTACACCCCTCTTAAGTCTTAAACCTCAAGAAGCAAATTAAACAATGATTATTGACTAAAAACTAAATGGGTACTCAAATATTAACTTAAAAAGTGAAAGTAGATGAAAAAGATTAAAACTTTACTTGGTAGTTGGGAATCAATGATGATGAAAACAAGAATCAAGAAGTGGAGGAGTGAAAAATTTGATGTGGGTGTGCGTAAAAAAGGTTCCTTTTTGATGGTTGGAAGAGAGAGTGTGGCAATAGAAGCAAATATTAGGGTTTGAGAGAGTACAGTGACGTGTTTGTGAGTGTGTTTTGTTTGTTTGAGAGACAGTTGCAAATGTTAACAGACGCCAAACTAAGTGTGCGAAAAGGGTGTTAATGAAGGACAAACAAACAAGGTTTAATGAGTTTAATAAAATATATATATATATATATATATCTATATATTTAGTTTTAGTATTAGTATTGATTTATTATATATTTGGGGTTGCCCTTTAATTACTAGTACGATCCACTTCACTTAACTCATTGCATAATTTCCGTAGGTTGTTATTTGGATTTTTTTTTTTTTATTTTAATTACTCTTTGAGGAGTGAAAGTAAAATTGGAAGTTACAATGATGATCAAAATTAAATTTTTAAGGATTTAATGTGTTTTTTAGTAAGGAATTGATTTAGGTAGTTGGAAATCAGATTTTCAATTTAAGTTTGATGTATGTATTTAATTTAAAAAATAATAAATCTTTTAAAATTGGATTTGATGTGTTGGTAGATAATTATGAAGAAAATAATATCACGTATGTAAATTTCAATTTGAATTCAAATAATAAGAAAAATAACGATGATGGACAATCTTCATCAAAGGAAAGTGACGTATAATTTAGATTCAAACATCGCGTAGTAAGTCAATAAAATCAACCAAATTTTCTTCTATTTACATACAAATTTCTTTCCATTAAATTATTTGCTTATTTTCCTCCCATATACGTATAAAATATTTTAGCTATTGATTAGTTTGTCTTTGTCGAGCAAATCACAAATCAACCTAAATGTGTAAGACAAAGACTCTGCATAGTAAGTCAACACGATAATAATTTAATGGTCAATCTCTAGCTAAAAATTCCTAATAAAATATTTCAAGTCAAATGAAGAGCTTAACGAACTCTCCAAGATTCAACAATAATAATTATTTTTGTAAAATATAATCTAGTAAGTTTTTGTATATCAATACAAGTGACCTTCTACAAATGACTTTCGGTTTAGTTATCGGAGAGTATTGTTTTGTTTTATGTTTAACTAAGAGTCAAATAAGATTATTCTCTCCATAAGACACAATTATGGATGTCAGTCTAAACAAAATATCAATGGTAGACAAGGAGAATGAATAGCTACTTTTTATGACAATGAAGGTTGTTCCAATGTAGAAAATTTGACCTTTGTTCGAGAGGGAAGTTTGTAATGCATAAAACATAAGTGTCAATGAAATGATAAAGATACAAATGAATGTTTAAAAGTCGATAATGAATATGACAATAAAGCAGATATAACATATTGGTAACTATATATTATTTTGTTGATTATGATCTAACAAACATAAACATTGCATGTATATTTTGTAGATGTGTTCGCATTGTTCGTTGGACCATACTCAACAAAAGAATATATATAGTTATGTATGTTGAATTATGAAGTGAAACACATGTTTTTCCCAAAATAATATCTCATAATTAATATGTTATTGTGTGAGATGAAACACGCATTTGCTTAACTTCGATCAAGGTATCTCTAATTCCTTATCAACCTCAATAAAGGTAATCAATCAATAAAATTGTGAAGGGAAAAAATATTATCAATCATAACTGAGATGAAGAAACATGATTTGTCTTATCTTTATGTAATGGTATTTTGTATGTTAGAAAGAAAGTGAACTTAAAAAAAAAAAAAAAACTTTATATATCTGAAGTCATCCATAGAACTCAGAGTATCATTGAGGGACATAAGAATATATATGACAATTAGATCCAGACCTAATGGACATCTATACAACAATCTACAATGGATATGGTAAAAATCTGCATAATGGGTATAGAACGAGGACGAGTAATTACTCACAAAGTTAAACGGGTATGGATGCGGGTACGGGTACTATAGTACCTACCCCGCTCCGCACTAATATAAAGTTATTATTTATTTATTATATTAGTATTTAGTTTAATTAGTTGTTTTCTTTTATGTTTTAACATCTATTGATATCATTGGACCACTACAATGTTTATAATCGAAATGTAAACGTTTGCAAACTTTTTAAGAATTTGATTATGATGAATAGGTAAATAACTATGACTTTATAAATAAGTGTTATGTCTTATTAATCATGACTTTATAATTATACTTGCAACTTTCTATCAAATTTTTTTTACAGATATCGATTAATACCATTGTAGGATTTGCAACTTCATGAAATATTATTGTGGATATATGAATGTGTATTGTAACGTGTGTTCATTTGAAATGTTTTAAGTTATACAATATTTTAGTTTATAATACTTTTATGATTGAATTTAAGATACTTGAATAATTTTTAAATTTAATCACAACAATATCACTTATTTATCGATCTATTTTAGTTAAAATATGAATAATATCACTTATTAAAGTTGATATCTAATAAAATATGGGTATGAGTATTTTTTCAAATTGCAAGTATGAGGACGAGTACTATTGACCCAAGCCCTACCCATTGCCATATCTACACGAGAATATGCTTACACATTCGGATTTCAAATAGACAAAAGCACACCTCTATTTTGTCATCATATTGACCCCTTGATAAATTCTTATTATAAATCTAATGGGGATGCAACTAGACTAGTAATAATAAATGGAGTGTTAGAACTTTGAGAAGTTATTCATAATGATGATGGTTTGGCGATAGGTACGACCACTTAGTGTTTTGAGGCATTCCTATATTTTGATATTGCAAAAGGATTGAGCTTGAAACTACTCATTTTGTTTACCATTGACATTTGATTCAGGCATACAACGTGGTTCACGAAATGCATGCAAAATCCAAATATTTATCCTATTTTGCATTAGCGATCATTGATTATCAAAAGATTAATAATTTTTTATTTTTATTTTTATTAAATCATGTTAAATGGATTGGCGATGTTTATTTCAATCCTTTAGATTCCACACACTCAAATTTCTAGCCTTCAGTACAATGTTATTTTATTTATATTTTCGTTCTTGTATTGCATCAAAAACTTTGATAAATGATTTTTTTTATTCATTGGTTAAAGGTAAATATTATATTTAATTTTACGGCAATAAATTTTTTTTTTTTTTTAGAATTTAATTTATATATATTTTTTATAATGTTTTTGTTATTTGTTAGCTTATCAACCGAACTATTCATGCAAGACCAATAAATATTTTGTTAATTGATGTAAAAATCAAGAGACAAAAAAAGACCAATAAATATTAACATCTATCTATAATTTAATATTATATTTATAACTAATATTTTTCTATTTACTCAACATTACATCAGAATTTACCTTGAAGAAATGTAGTTTCTATCAATTGAGAGTTCGATTTAATTATTTTGTTTTTTGTTTAATAATTAATTAAAATTTGTCATTTTAGTCATTAATAATTTTATTAATTAATATAGTTCATGTAATAAATCCATAAATCTCAGTAGATAAGTCTCAATAGATTAAGATTTTTGATAATTTAAATCTTTAATAAATTTAGGATTTACGTATGGATCTTGTACCTTGATATTTTTCCATGTTATATGTCATACTAAATTCATATACTATCGGATGATAGTTTGGTGGCACGATGGTTGTCATAAAACATGGTTTTGTGCCTTAAAATAAAATAAAATTTGCGATCAAAACTAGAGGTATGGGCTTAAAACTCTCTAAATTTCAGATCAGTATAGGCTATTATAATTTTTTGACCAAAAGAAACAAAAAAGGCTGTTATAATAACGAGGCATGCTCAACTGAATGAGCATACCCTGAGTATATGTGTGGTTTTTGGTAGATTCAAGGAGGTGTAAAATTTTTAGAAATGTAAAATTGATTTTGTTATGTTTAAGTGTAATTAATTATAACTCAAAGTTAGATCTATTATATGAGTTCAAATATGATTTTTATGTTCAATTTTATTTTAATATATTCAAACATATGTCACATTACATTTAATTCACTTTTAATTAAAATTAATTTTACAAAATTTATTAATTCAAAATCAATTTTAATCACATCATAATTAAACACTCACTTTATAATCAAACACAAAAACCTTTTTTATAAAAAAAATTAGGGTAAAGGGAATGTCCAATTTCAAAGTATGGAATATATTTAAATTTGCTAAACACTTTTAAATTCGACCAATTAAATTATTTCAAAACATATTTCATGTTACTACAAAATTTGATTATTTCAAACAATTAGATATCATAAAATAAATTACTTAGAGAAATGTTTGGTATATAAATTTCTTTAAATTGACGAGGAACATAATTTTAAAATTGGTACTCTCTTATAACTCTAATTCAACAAAATACTTAACAAAATACTTGATTATTTTCCATCTTTTGAGTGAAGCCACCAAAGATGATATCATTCCTCGAACAACTTAATACAATTATTTCCAAAGTATTTACGATAACAATGAAGAGTAGAGTCATTTGATCTTATATTGTACTCCATTGTTGGTATACAACGAATTGGTGAATATTATTTCATAGACATTAGCTCCTCTCCCTAACTAAGGGTAGATGTACATCTGCTCTTATAGATAAGAATTGACTCGTTTATTTGAAAAATCAATGTAAATCAACAATATGAGTTCAATTTTTTTATACGTTCAACTCTAAACCACATCAATCAAACTCGCCATCTAGTAGTTTGGATATTAAATTCAATGTTTAATTGCAATTTTGGTCCCCCTATTTTAGCTGAATCATAAAAGTAGTCTTCCATTTTATTTTTCATTAATTTTAGTCATTCAAACAGAATTTTGATCAAAAATTTGATGATAAAATGGGAGAACTTCATCAAATTTTAGACTAAAATTCTGTTTTAAAGATCAAAACTGAAGAGAAATAAAATAAGAGAAATACTTTTGCGATTCAGCTAAAATAAGGAGACCAAATTGCAATTAAGTCTAAATTCAAATACTTCAAAAATTGACAATGGGACCAAATTGTTATAATTTATTGTTTTTATTACTACTCCTACTACTACTACTATTATTATTATTATTATAATTATTATTATTATTTATTCTATTTCATACTATATTTGTAGTGTTTATAAAAAAATGTTGAATTTATTAATTTTAAAAAAATATATGTTATTATTTATCTCATTGTAATTTATGTATTTAATTTCATTAAATTAAAAAAAAAAAAAAACTTCGGTGCTTGAGAAAAGGTGACTTTTAAAGAAATTTTTAATCAACTTTCATATATTTTTATAATCATCAATCCAATAAATCAATTTCTTTTTTATCGATTTAGCTAAACAAAAGCTAAACAAATTATTTTTATTGATTAGACTGTTTTTTCTTCTCTAAGAAACCAAAGTAACCTAATATTTACACTCCTACCCACCTCTATCACTAAATTTTTCACACACGGCAAAGGATCTCTCGTTGTCTCTAAGGACTACTCTCACCAAATTTATAGCCACACATTATGAGTAATATGATTATTCTCACTAGATTCTTGCTGCCTTTCATGAATTGTCATCCATGTAGGAAACATACCCAAAGCCATTAATCATTTTGATGAAAATATAAATTTCTGAAATAAATTCCTTTAACCACTTTCATCTAGAGCTTCAGCCTTCATAGATAATTACAGGTTTCCTTAGCAAAAATTTAATCTAACACCACCATTACCTTATATCTACTCCACATTTCACACTAATTTTCCAAAAAACCAAAATCTTCCTGTCAATTAATAATTTTTTTCATAAAACAAGAGTACAAAATCGCAATTTTCAAAATTACAATTTCCAAAAGAGTTGATTTTGAAAATTATAAGACCTACCAAGACTAAATTACTTTTCTGTCCCCACAAAATTTTGAAGATTTTCTGGAGTTCTACAATTCGATAGTGATGAATGAATGAACGGTCCTTATCAAGTAAGGTGTAAAAAAATAACAACTTTTCAAATTTTGAATTTTGATTTTAAAATTTTATGGGCCAAATATTTTAAAACTTGAATTATGTTCCAAAAATTATTTTCGGTGCACAAAATTTGGAGTGTATTAAAGAATTGGCCAAAAATGAAAAAAAAATTATTTTTAAAGTGTAACCGGCAAAATTAAGTTTAACCGAGTTTTTGTAGAACAAATACGGCTATTGTGACAAATTCAAGGCAATAGCAACGACGTTTATCCGTAAATACGTGATAATAGTGACACTTCAAATTCTTCTCTAACAAAGCTTCTACAAGACGGAATATCAAGGACGAAAATTGAACTATTTTCTTCTTACAATTTCATATTAGTAGTGCGATTTCAGAGCAACTAAATAGTGAATACCCTTTCAAAGTATTAAACATTGATGCCTTGTCTTTTGACTGCTACAAAACAAATTGTCTACGACTTAAGGTATTGTTAGTTGCTGTATATATATATTTAAGCTTCTGTCAGGGTATGAGGACACTAATACAAAATTTTGTGCCTAATCCTACAAATGCTGGTGAGCCAAGACAAAATTAAAGGAATGGTAGTTATGGATGTAATGAGGGGTTTTCCTAACCATAACTCACCTGCAGAATGGTGGTTAAGGATGTAATGAGGGGATTTCCTAACCATAATTCACCTGTTATTCCAGGTATAATCCCTGCTATTACACTAAGAAATTTAGCATACTGTTTAATTAGATAAGAACCCAAACCGATCAAACAATTTAAATTATTAAAAACAACCTTAGGTGAGGTCTATGATTGTCGCCTCCAATAATGTTAGAGCAAGTTCAATCACAAATTCCTTTTAAATTATAAATAAAAAGAAGAAGTTCCATGCATATCGCTTACACTCCAGAAGCCCATAGGAACACACAACTTCCTGAATTTTGCCTCTCAAACTTCATTGCAACCCTCATAAAATATAAGACCACAAATTATGTTCTTTTCAACTATCGTAGAATCTGTAGTCTTCTTTGGCAGCATTTCTAAATGTCAGCTCCGTGGATTAATCAAATGATGATTAATATAATAAGCCAATAATGCCTTCTTGATGATTAAGGTCAACTTGCAGCATCATGCCGACCA
Organism: Cicer arietinum; assembly: GCF_000331145.2. NCBI lineage: Eukaryota > Viridiplantae > Streptophyta > Magnoliopsida > Fabales > Fabaceae > Cicer > Cicer arietinum. Next base: position 48,998,085 of record NC_021161.2, read on the forward strand.
ATCACATCATCAATCATAGAACGATATTTCTCAAACAGTGTAATGAATATCTCTAAAGTATGCTTTCCAATTTAACATCAAAACGTAAGCAACATTCTACAAATGTATGTATATGGTAAAAATTTATGGTTTTTGTCTCACCCCAAATATACATTTAAAGGGTGATGCTATCAAATGCCCTTAGGAAATAGAGTATAAACACCAGAATAAAAGAGCCTTAAAATACAGCTTAAAACCAGTTTGACATAGTTCCTCCAAAAATAATATTTGTAATGATAAAATTGACACATTTTCAGAAAAAGAAATATTGAATATTGATTCTGTCATTTAAGAAAATATTTATCATCTATCGCAGCTTTTGTTACCAAAACTAAATAATTAGCAATTTGGGCAATTTATCTAAAAAGACTGTCAAAAAAATAACAAAACGGAAACGGTGAGCGAAATTTGAAAGCCCAACATGACATTATCGAAAGACATTTTTTAAAAGTCAATTTAGATTATGTAAGTCAAAAGAAGAAGAAGTTCCCAAACATTCCCAGACAGTCAATAGTAAAAGAAAAGATCATACCCATTATGAACTCCAAAGACGAAGACGAGCATCAACCCCACCAAGTGTAGCCACTTTTAGCCTTGGAAGTGAATAGGGATGCAAGCTCCATCGGTGGATGCAGATGATAGAATTTACGAGCAGTTTCTAGCATTTGTTATGTGGCAAGGATCTATGTGTCTGCCAAGCCAACCTCTCAAGCAAATTAAATAAGGTGTGATGTGTAATATCTATATAAATTCTTAGATATGCTGTTAGGATATCCTATCATATGCTAAACAAATTTACATAGAAAATTACATCATTTGTTAAAGCAAAACAAGAAAATATAAACAGGCACTGGTAAACATGCCATTGAACTAAAAACTGAGGGCTGGACTTTTAAGAAGGAGTGCTGATAAAATAATAGAAGCCTTATGGTACTGATCTGTTTCAACAACTGTTCAACCCCTCACAGAGGAAAACGGAAGAATAATGGTTTTTATTAACAGTGCAAGCCTCATGGGCGGGAATTCTGAAATTTCGAATATACAAAATCGCTTTGAACAGGAAAAAATTATCTATGAATTGGAAAGACCAAGCGTAAGAAAAGAAAACTTTTTAACCTAAGTTCTTTATCATACACTATCCACTCTATATCCCCAACCAAAATAATTCAAGGAAAGCAAACGAAAAGAGTTGTCAAAAGGATCCAGAAAAAATAAAACCATAAAAAAATAGCAAGCACAACGAAATTCACATGATGTTTCCTTTCCTAAAGATAAGATCATACTTCTGCAAAAGCTGGTAATAGTTCTCATAAATCATGGCTGAAAGCAAGAGCCACATGTAAAATATATAACTTACACTTTTGCCAGTCATGCTTTATGAAAATAAACAACAATGATAAAACAGAATTGGAAATTGAAGAAAATGTGAAGTCCACAATAAGCTAATAAGTTATTGTAACAAAGTTTTCTCTGCCCCAAAATTAAACCCATTCCTCAAATTCCACAAAGGAACAACAAGAGGTACTACATGATTTTCAAAAAAGTCGGGGGAAAATCTTCTAAAGATAGAAAGAAAATACAGGTTTCAGAATCTGGTTCTTTAGTAATCAAATAGTAATTAAAATTACAAATTTAAAAGATGCATTTGAATAGGGCCTGGTACTTCAGAAGAATCAGCAGAGTCCAAAACTAAATGTTTGATGCATCTATGAGGGTATCTGCACAGTGAATACATAAAGTATAAAAAGACCAATTTCAAAAAGTTATCTCCAGAAGAAACATAAATACAGATATGAAACCTCAAAGGCCGTACCTCTGACTGCAAATTAGATTTTCAACAGCAGTAATTCTTTCAAACAACAATCCAAAACAGAGTAATCATTTATTCAATAATCAAAACAAGGGAATAAAATAATAAGTTTGGTATTGGCAACAGTTGGAAAAAGGGTTGTACACAAATTGGTAAATGCTCTAACAAACAAATTCAAAGATAAAGATAGTCAAAAAACTTGATGAGAATAAAGCAAAGAATAAACGAATTAACAGTTGTGAAGCTAAAGTTCATTCAGTTATCCCCAAGTAAAAGTAAATATTAAATTTCAAAAAACATCATCATGGAAGAAAAGTAACAAACACCAGAAACATAACTTGGCAAGCATAAACTGATTATGAGCAGAAGAGCTCCCAACAGAGCTCATATCTATCTCTTTTGTATTGATCAAAAAAATATCTATCTCTTTTGTTGGAAAGCATAGATTCAACATGTAAAATGAAAGCAGATAAACCTAGCATGCAACTAAATCACTCACTAAGTACTAACAATATTAAGATTTCCAATACTCATCAAGTATATCTAACACCCCAAACTACGTATTTCATTACTTCCCAACAAGGGACCTTGAAGTTCAACAACCTCGTGAAACACTACTCAAACACTTCATTACATATTCTCTTACAAATAACATCAAATGATATAGACACAGATTCAGCAGTAAATCAATGAAGTAAAAATAAAATGTCAGCAACTCACCTAATGACCCATATAAGGAGCGCCAGGACCAGGGTGAGGTCTAACACCACTGCTCTGCCCCATCTGAGGATTCTGATACTGCGGTTGCAACCCCGGCTGGTTCCCATATCCCATAGCAGCTTGATTACCATATGCAGCAGGAGGTGGTCCAGCTTGATTCACCGGTGCACCACCAAGACCTCCAAGCAAATTGCCAAGCCCCAAACCAGCTCCTTGATTAGCAAGCAAAGCAGATAACGCCTGTCCAAGCGCTGGATTCAATCCCTGAGCCGGAACTCCAGGATTGTAACCTCCAACAGCAGGACCTGGAGGAGCCATCAAGTGACCAGCACCACCATGTGATGGCCCACCACCAGAGGAATACTTGTTCTTATCTTTTCTCGAATTGTAGTGAGGCTGATGATGAGAGTGGTGAGAATGATGAGAATGATGTTGTTGATGCTGTGGTTGCTGGTTATGATAACCTTTGTATCCCTTAGGACCATCAACAGCTTTCTGACAATACAAAGTGTGTCCCTCAAAAGTCTTGTTTGCCTCTTCCAAAGCCTTTTTTGCACTCTCAACAGTTTTGTATACAAAAAGCGCGAAACCCTTCGGCCTACCAGTCATCTTATCGATACCCAATGGACCATCTTCAACCTCTCCAAACTGCTTAAAAAACTCAAGCAACTTCTGAGGATCAATATCAGAACTCACATTGCTTACAAATATCTTCCTTTGAGTGTATTCAGAGACCGGAGGACCATTCGGGGGAGGCGCCGGAACAGGTCCAGCAGATGCCAACTGACACGATGTTGTTCGGTTACCGATCTTCTTCTGTGGCTGTTTCAGTGCCCTACGACAACCTGTCCTATGCTTAAACAATATAAAAGCATAGCCCTTAGATTTTCCAGATAATTTGTCGGTAACAGCCTTGCAATCTTCGATTTCGCCGTATTTCGAAAACACGGTAGTTAGGGTTTCGGCGGTGGCGTCCCAGCCAAGGCCGTGAACGAAGATTTTCCGGTGAGCAGGGTCAACATCAGCTAGCTGACGAACGTTTTCCGCTAGATCTGGATACTTCTCAATGGATTGTTTCACGAGAGCGTGTAACTGCTCCTTCGTGAAAGGTTCCAGAAGCTTCTCAACAGGCTCTTCTTCCAAATCGAGATCTTCTTCTTCTTCGTTGTTGTTGGAATCATCAGCGCCGTTAGTTTCCACTGTTTCAACCTGCTCCGAAACTTCGCCTGCGTTTTGTTGGTTTTCAAGGGTTTCGTTTTCTTCTTGCTGTTGGTGTTCTTCTTCTCCTTCTGGTTCTGCTTCTTCTTCGATTTGAGGTTGATCTTCTTGTATCGGAGCGATTTCTTCATCGACGGCCATGTTTTGGTGGTTTTCGTTTTGGTCTGATGTTGGTTCGGGTTCGATTACGTCTTGTTGTTGTGGTTCGGGTTCGGGTTGTTTGGTAGGTTCGGGGTCGGAGGATCGAAGCTTTCGTTTTTTGGCCATGGCGGTGATGGAATCGGAGCTAGGGTTAGGGTTTGGAAATGGAGTGAGAAAGGGAAGAAAATGGTAGAGATAATGTGAAGTGAGAAGAAAGTGATTGCAATTACAAGTGCGGTTGTGAGAAAAGCTCTTTTATTAACATCTGTCGGGTTAACACACCGTCTGTCGTTGGGCTGGGCCGGGCCAGATTCTTGCATATTCAAATTTTTTGTTAACATTTTCTAAATTATTTTGTGATTTGTTACTCTCATCCTAAACTATTGAATAAATCACAAATTTACTCTCTTCAGATTGGAAATGTCTATTAAAAATGCTCTTAAATATATGATATATCAAAAAAAATCTCTATTTTGTCTGATCTTAATCAAAATACTTCATATATCAACTGTTAGACGTATTGATGTGTCATGTTAAGTGACACAGTGGTATATAAATATTGATGTTATGTTATAAAAAACATTTTGACACTAAATACTATTTATTCTTCTCTATTTATTTTTTTCCTAAATTCATAAATCTCTAACTTTCCAATCCATAAAATCAACAATTCCATTAAGTACACTGCCCACACCATTTTTTTGAAGTTTTATATAATTTTTCTTTTGATGCATCTTTAGATGTTTTTCAACCTTTGTTTCTACTGTTGATGTTTTTTTTATGTATTTTTTAACCTCTATTTTTTATGCATTAGACCTATATTATGTGATACTAGTATACGTCAATTGGTTTATTTTGCAAGATCCCAAGATCAAAACACTAGTTTACACTAGTTTATTTTGTCAATTGGTTCATAAATCCCTCTTTGTAGAACTCGAGATCAAAACACTAATTTTACAAGAATTGGTCTAGTTTACAATCTCTCATATTTTTCCTATAGGTAATTAAACTTTAGGAAGCATTTTGCCTACTATTTGTATATTTTAGGGAGCCTTTTGCCTACTGTTTGCATATTTTAGGGAGCCTTTTGCCAATAAGTTAGAAAATTCATAAAGCATTCTCTCTTTAAGTAATTAAAATAAGAGAATATTTTTTCTGATTGTTTAAACTTTTGCAAGGAATTAGTGATGAACATGTAATCAGATCAGCACCCTTCACAAGATCGACGCCACTTCTACAATCTTTTGGTGAACCACCCCCCAACGAGGATCAACACCTTATCCACAAACTTTCAGTGGACCCGCATGGATTCTTGTCATGCTACTTGTTAAATCTTCATTAATTGATTATCTTTTCTGTTTATTTTCATTGTTAACAAATTACGGATTAGAAATTTAGAGGAATAAGTTATTTGGGTGATGCAATTTTTTTATTTTCTAATATGGGAATTTATAGATTTACGAATTAGTGGAAGAAAATAAATAAAGAAGTAAATTTTGACCCCTTTATTGTGTTTGTTAACTGTCAAAATGCTCTCAATGATGTGACATCCATATTTATGTGTCATTTTGTCACTTAACGTCAGGGTTGGACAAGAAGGAATGGCCCGACCGAAATCGACCGATCCGAGGCCCAAATAATGCATGTGGGCGGGTGAAGTTGGGCAAAACAGATAAGCGGTTGTGCAAAGGCGGATTGGGCTGGTTACATGAGGGCGAGTTCGAGTTGTGAAAAATGGACCATTACTAATCGAATCTGACCATGTATATGTGATTAGAGTGTGTGCAACTAGGAAGTATAAACCAACAAGCCCAGTATGGCAGTCCCACATCTAGAATGGCCTAGAGTATAAAAACATATATTAACAAGTATCAAAACCCTAGCTCCCTCTTTATGCCTCCACACACAACAAAATTCACACACTTTATCTTTTTTATCTATCGTTTTCACTTTTAGAAAAGAATGTACTACAAACCCTAACTCTCGCATTCCCTATTCTCCCATTATGTTCAAATTTGTGTTTCTCGTTCGCATCTATGTTAGTCTTGATTTCATGGTTAGGTAAATCTGTTGAGACAAAATCACAATTTAATGTTTTAATGAAAACAAACAAAAAGTTAATTAAGAATGTTAATTATGATTCTAAATGTTATGTTAATTTAACTTGTGTTTTTTAGTGTATTAATTTAAAAATATGATTTAAACAAAACAAATAAATCAGCATAAAAAGATAAGAAACTAAACAAACAAGAATGAAGAACACTATTAACAAAATATGGAAAACGGAGAATGTTCTCCAGTTTCAAGAATAGTCATCACAGCTCAAAAATTAATCAATCTCCACTAGTTAAAAGAAATTTTAGCCTCTGAATTTTACATCTATATCATCAGCATTTGGCAAGGAACAAACTGAGATGATCAGATTCAAAAAAATTACTCGAATCACAAAGTGAAAAGATAAATTAGCAAAACCAAACAGATCTGAACTTTCTCCAGCTTGACTGTCAAGAATGAATAACATTTTTTACAACATTCTGATCATTCTCCAGCATGTTAATATTAATTTACAGCGTGCTAACATCACTCTCTAGCATGTTAACATTAATCTCCAGCATCCTAACATCATTCTCCAACATGTTAACATAATTCTCCAACATGTTAACATTAATCTCTAGCATGCTAACATTATTCTCCAACATGTCAAACATCAAAATCCAGAATGATAACATCAATCTGCATAAAGTTATCATCAGTCTCCAGAATGATCATCAGTCTCCAAAATGATCAGACCAATCTCTAGAATGATCATTAGTCTCTAGAATTTTCAACATCATTCTCCAACAGATTGACATCATTCTCCAGTCAATTTTGCGCGAATCATATATCTAAAGTATAAAGGATCATTAAACACCAAAGAAATCTGATAAAAAATGAAGAAAAATGTCTAGTCAAATAGATTTTTTTAAAGTGTTCAAAGGCTTGAATATTTTTATTCGTATATATTGATTTTGGTCAAAATTGAAAAAGCACTACCAACAGCTCTTTTGACCATTATTAAACGTTCTAAAACGCCTACAAAATGAAGGCCAAGGTTAAGGAAAAATCATAGCTTCAAGTACTAAGAAAATTCATTACTCATTTCAATCATACTTGAATTTCTCTCACTCACATACATTAAATCAGTTATGATTTTTCTCATTCGATTCATATAATCATTCTCGTCTATTTCTCTGTCAAATAATCGGAACTCAAACAAGTGTTGAGTCTTCTTAGATTATGACAAAACACTTTAAATCATATCATTGTAAACTCAAGGCTATAGTGTGAAGTATAGTTTTTAGTAAAATTGTAGGAAATCCTTTTATGATTAAAAGATGAATTGTAAAATTCAATCTAAATATTGATAAGTGATTTGATTAAACTCCTTTATGGGTGAAAAGGTTTTAACTTTGTAACAGATCAGTGTTGATATTAAATAGGTATTGTAAAAGCAAAAAGATTCTTTGTTTTGAACAATTAGTGGAAAATCTCACGGTTGTGAAGACTGGACGTAGCCCGGATTGAGTGAATCAGGATATATCATTATGTGGTATCTCTTCCGTTATCTATTTACTTTCAATCTGATTGATTATCAAGTTAAATACATAAACTGAATTAGTGCTTTTAAGCTAACCAAGAACGTTATTCGTTTTCAGGAAAAAACCAAGAACGTTATTCGTTTTCTGTTTTCTTAACCAATATCATTCTAGAGTGAAATCTTTAGATTTTTCAAGAATTTTTAAATAGGAACATTTACAATTCAAACTTCATTCCTTGTAAATCGACATTGCTAATTTAAACTCATCGCACGTTCTATTAATGATTTTCATAACTATGTTTTTCAACCTTAGGATTTTCGTTTTCAAGCAACATTTTCGATTAACATGTATTTGTGTTTCAGAAGATCAGTTCCAAGCTTGTGGAATTATAATTTGATGTTTTATTTTATAATGTAATCAGACAATTGTAGTTTTTTTTCAAGATGTAATATTTTATGAATTTACTGAACAAGTTGTAAACTATATTTATGAATGTAGTTTTCAATTATATTGGTGATTCTAATTTATTATTTATTATTAGACACCTCTGTTTTATTAAGGTGTATGAGACTAATTGTCATATTATAGACAAACGACAATGAGTTTTACAAATGTTATTTAATTTTTTCGATTAATGTATGTTCTTTATGTTTTTCATTAATATGCTAATGGAGAATAAGTTATTTTATTTTTTATAATTAATCAGAGTCTGAACACATGTATAATCATAACAATACTATGTTGATAAAATGTTGGTTTAAATATGTATCTAGTCCTTGTAATTATAACATTTTTTTTGTCGTTGTAAGTTTTTTTGTTCTGTTCACATTCATACAAATAAAGTTTCTTTTTTAAAATACTTCTTCCATCCAACTTTCGTCACAAAAATTGTAACACCGATAAATCTAAATACAAACAACACATTTATTCTTCGTGATCAACTCTCCGTTTATCCTTACACCAACGACAAAAACTACATTTACCATTCAAACTTCCTCGACGAAACAATTATTGTTTCTTGGGAACTCTATTTTTGGGTTTGGTGGTTCGCACAACAAGTCAAACACCTTTTATATGATTCTATAACAACCAATTCTTTCTTATGTGAAAAAACATTGTTTTACAAACAAAAAGAGAAAAGAGTTTTGGGCGGTACCTATAATGATCTATTGAAAGAAACCGAATATTTGTTGGATTTCATTGAAAGTGATTGGACTCAATACTCCATCTACGTAACAAAAGTTGGATGAAATAACTATTTTAAAATGAAACTATATTTGTAGGGATGTGAACTAAACAAAAAAACTTACTATGACCAAAATAAATAAAAAATTATAATTGCAATGACCAAAATCATATTTAAACATAAAATGTTTAATCTTTGATCCTTGTAGTTTTGTCTTTGTTGAGATTTCATTGTGTGGTTTAAATTTGATTTTAATAATATTGCATCTAATCTTAGTAATTTGATTTTAACTTTGTGTTCTATGTATAGGGTGATGGCCGAAGTGAATTAATTTTTTTTGCAAGAATATAACATTTTATTTGTAAATTGAAATTGATATTGAGAAACGTTTAAGGTGTAAATCTTGTAGTCTTGATTTATGGTGTCCTAGTTTATCATATTGATATGCAAAGTAATACAAATCATAATCTTCAAGGAAAAATAAGACAAATATATCAAAAATTTGATGGAAAAATAACCTATTTAATAATGAGACAAAATTAGACTAATATTTTAATAAGTTCAAGTATATAATTTTGATTATTTATGCATTGTAACAAAGTTAATGTTCAATGAAAAAATAGACAAAAGTTACATTTGAAGCTATAAATTAACAATTTTTTTACTCAAGCTAACCACATAAATAATTATAAAAATTGCTATCAAAATTTATTGTGCCATGTGTGAGTAAATGATTTATAAAATATGTATTTAAAACATTTTAACACGATCTTACAACAACAACAAAACTTATGTCCTCAATAAATTTTATTTGGCCCAAAATATAACCTAACCTATTCTACCGACTCACGTCATTCGTGACCTGTCCAATTCAAAAACATGAATGGTCGAAAATGCCCGCGATTTAAATCGATTTCAAGTTTTGGACTTAGATTCTTTCCAATCCACCTACTCGTCCAACCCTATTGAACATGACATATCAACATCTATAACAAAACTCATTTAAGGAGGAAACAGTTTGATTGACATAATTTTTTAATAGATTTAAAATTAATCAATAAAATTATCAAAAAAAAAAACTCATAAGCAATTATAAGATTACAATTTTAAACTCCACATATGATATTCAATCTAAAATATAATAATACTAGTCTACGATTGAATTAGATTGAACAAACTAATATTATTTTATATTCTTATGAAGTGAATCATAGATTGATTAAAAATCGCAATCAAACCAGAGGGACAACTAGCACGGGCCAAACACCAATCACTTTCAATATCGTACAACGCTTCTAATATATTTTCCATAATATAAATAAATAAATAAATATTTAATAAATTTAATTTTTGATCAGACACAACAATCAAACAATACAAGGTTTCTGTCCAATTTCAACATGCTCAATTTTTAGCTTCAACTATCGATTCTCTTTCTATCTATCTACCATTCTTTGTTTTCATTTCACTTGATTTGGTCAAATTCGATACCCCACAAAAAAAATGCATACTTTGATGGGTTTCTTCTGATTCCGTGCCCAACATCAGTGGGTCTCTTGTTTCAGATCCTATTTATTTTCTTTCAGGTAATTGATCTTTTTCCTCTTCTTTTTTGTGTTGATGGGTGTCTTTCTGTTTATTTGATTTTTTGCTTGATAATGATTTTGATTAGTTGGGTTGATCATGATTTGTGATAATTTTTTTAAAAGGATGAAAATTGGTTGAAAGAAATGGAATTTTTGAATTTAAAATGTTCAATGTGAGTGATTTTTGTCATGTTTTTGCCCCAGCTGATGTACACAAACATGGGGCTTCAATTTCATGTTATGGAGCTCAATAAGGTTGAATTGGTGTGTTAGATTTGTTGGAAAAGTATGGAAATTTTGTTTAAGAAAAGAAGAATCTATAGTCCTTGATTTGGTCATTTGAGGAAGTAAGTACTATGGCTTTTGTCCCCTAAAGGTGTAATAGCCCAGTGGTATGAGTTGGAATGCTGAAGGAGTACTTAGAAGGAGGTTCACAGTTCGATCTATGCTGCTAACAAATTTCTCATCCCTCTGTGTCTAACAAACTAACCACTAACATTTGTTGTAGGGTTTTCAATTCTGTGGTCAGTGATTTTGATAAAGCACTGGTTGGTTGTGATGACAGGTTTTGGGTTGAAATTGTGTTGAATGGGGATTCAAACAATGGGTTCTCAAAGTAATGGGCAGCAGTCTCATTTACAGCCTCCTCAGTTAACTAAGCAAAACTCATGGTATGGTCTCACTCTTGATGAGGTTAACAATCTACTAGGTGATTTAGGGAAGCCATTAGGGAGCATGAATCTCGACGAGCTTCTTCAGAATGTATGGACAGCTGAAGCTAATAAGGTTATGGGGATAGAGGAGGAGCATGTTTCATCTTCGTCTTCTCTTCAACGTCAGGCTAGTATGACCTTGGCTCGTGCTTTAAGTGGGAAGACGGTGGATGATGTATGGAGAGAAATTCAGCATGGCCAGAAGAAACGATATGGAGACGACATGAAAATTGAGGATAGGGAAACGACTCTTGGTGATACAACATTGGAAGATTTTTTAGTACAAGCGGGGCTTTTTGCGGGAGCTTCTGTTAGTCCAACTGCAGGGTTGGATGTAATGGATACCGCTATCCCTCAAAACTTTCAACTAAAAGCCGGCCTGTTATCCTCTCCTTCAATTAGTAGTTTATCAGACACAAAACCGAGTCGCAAAAGGGATGCTCCGGATGCGTATGAGAAGGCTTTGGAAAGGAGGCTGAGAAGAAAAATCAAGAATAGGGAATCTGCTGCGCGTTCACGGGCAAGAAAACAGGTTTAGAATTTATGCGTTATGTAAACTGATAAGCTTTATAGATATTGATTGTATCGGCCACTTCATCATTTTCCTATGAGAATATCATTTGTTTAGTCACTTATAAATGTCTGGTTGTACAGGCTTACCATAATGAACTGGTTACCAAGGTTACTCTACTAGAACAGGAAAATATAAAGCTCAAGAAAGAGAAGGTGCGAAATTTGATTCATGTTTTTCCCTCGCAGTATTTCCTTTTCGTTGAGTTTATGAGTGTTTCTGGAGACTTTTAAATTATCTTTTTGGAGAAGCTCTGTTAGTTTGCAGCTCAAGCTAGTATGTTTGTTGCTGTGTAATTTCTCATCCATGTGAAGGTGGACAATTTAATACCTAAAATTTATTGGAATTGGAATCTTAACATTTGAATTGAGTAGAAAGACACATTTAGTGTATTCTCAAGAATTAGAGTAAAATATATTTATTGAATTGAAATATGTTGGCAATACTTAGATTACTAAACAACCAAATCCTATTAGTACTCATATATAACTAAATCCCTAGTACTCCTATTCAACTGAATCCCTATACTTGAGGGATATTAAATAGAAACATATTTTGACACTCCCCCTCAAGCTGGTGAGTAGGTGTTATCTATTCCCAGCTGGAATACAATTCTTTCAAAGTTGCTACTGTTTAGCCCTTTAGTTAGAGACCCGAAAACTAAACAAGAAACGGCCGATCTACAATCTTGTTGAAAACGGCGCTGAAAGGAGGTCTAGAAGGCGGTCAATTGGACGTGAACAGTAACGACGTGAGTATTGAACGCACTATGGCAGCGAGTAGGCCAAAAATAAATCTCAAGTTGCTGCAATGATGGCAGCAAAAAGAAATCTTAAGTTGCTGCAATGAAAGCAGCGAAAAGGGCCAAATGAAGGCAGCAAAAAGAAATCTTCAGTTGCTGCAATGAAGGCAGCAAAAAGGCCACACTGAAGGTGGCTAAGGTTTCAGGAAAATAGAAACTGCAATGAAGGTGGTAGGTTTATGCGGAAGCAAAAAGGTAAAAAGAAATATCAAGTTGCTGCAATGAAGGCAGCAAAAAGGCAAAAAGAAATCTCAAGTTGAGGGATATTAAACAGAAACAAATTTTGATATTTATGAATGAATAATCTCTCATCCCTTTTAAGAAAACATTATCACAGTGTGAGGTAATGTTCTTTTTATAGGAAAACAATATTCTTGTCTTTTGCCTAATCAACCAGTTTTATGTCAATGGTCTTTCTTTCACAACTCACTCTTAATGTATTAATTATAATGATGCTGAAATATGTATTCTTAGTTAATTATCGCAAGATTTTTCTTGAGCCATGTCATGCTGCAACTGTAAATTCCTGATTATATTGTTGATTTTTCCCTTATATAGGAGTTCGAGCAGGGGCTACCACCTGAATCATCACAAGAACCAAAATATCGTCTTCGAAGAATAAGTTCTGCTCTTTTCTGACATGTGACCAGCAGTGAAGTTTTCTTGTTCCAAGTTCATGGCTTTATGTTGAAGCGTCCTGGATAAAGAGAAACTTAACTTCATCCAAAGTGTTGCTGCTCCTGGTGTGCTTTCGCTACAGTAGTAGCTTGTTCGATCTACGGGTATATTTAACTAACTAAAGGGTACATATTAGCTAAGGTTTGATGTGCATAGGCTTCAGCATTCTCTGTTTGTGTGAGAATTAAGATTGTGTTTGTGGTTGTAAGCTGATGTGATTATTAGGGAATCTAGTTATCAAAAAGGCGACTAACTTCCAAAGAAACTGAATGAAACTAAGTAGGTCCTTATTAGCATTTTTAAATTGCAGCATTGTAATAGACTTAATCTTAGTTACTGTGATTCAGCTACGGAAAGTTGGTGTGCTGTGTAGAGAGATTTTCTAGAAGAATTAAATAGCAAATGAAAAAATAGTTTATTATAATGTTGTCTTTATGAAATTCTGTCATGATTGGTCTTTTATTTTATTTTTTATAGTTTCACTATTCATCTTTGTTATGTTCTATTTGTGGATTGGAAAATACAGTATTGTTCGAGTGTGATATTGCTCCTATGTGACCTACGCCGCGGCTATTTTTGAGATGTTGTGTACATCTGCCGTGAATGAAAGTAGTGGAGACTTTATAGGATTTGATCGTTGACGAGCAACACAAAAATGAGATTAAAAAAATGATGGTTTCGGTGAGTATCTCACGGTGTTTCTATATATCGGGGTGGTTTAAGGACAACACTATTGGTAGAAGAAAACTGATGGGTTTTATGATGGTGACAATGGTCAAATAATATGTAATAGTTTTCCTAGTACATGAGGACTCTGCTGAATGATATCAATACTTACACTTTGATTTTTAATTAAATCTTGAATCATTTAATTTTCATGTATAGAGGTCACAACCCAGAAACTTTTTTGTGGATAATATTTTTCCATCCATGTTAACAATTATCATATTCCTTCTACAATGACTATGTCTGACTTCATTCATGAATATTTAAACAGCAAAATGTTTAACAATGCTTGCTAATGTTCTTCAAATATGAAACAATGCCAATGTTATTTTTAAATTAAAATTTAGTTCAATGGGAATACAATACAATTCTCTCTAAAATGACAACCCTGTTCCACAATAACAAATGCATGCATTTCAACAGTGACTAAATAATCCAAAAATTCTGTGGCAAATAGATACAAATACAAAAAACAATAAATTCCAGAAGCTTCCTTAGGCCTTAGTGAATAGTGATTGAATATAGGATTTAGAATTTTGAAGTCGAGAAGCTAAGAACCAATATATAAGTTAAACTAACACATACTCTATGAAGCAAAGACTCCGACACATTGATCCTGTTGATATGAAAAACACAAGACGCCGATACAAATATATACCTACTAAATTGTTTGATGTGTGTTGCAAACAAATAGATGCACAGAAGCATTGTTTGATGTCTGTTGCAAACATATAAATGCACAGAAGCATAACAAGGCATTCAAATACATGAACACCAAAAATGCCCACTAAAAACTGTGAGTTCCTTTATCATAATCATACATAAACAGCTCTTGCAAAAGCTTATTAGATTCTTTTGGTCTCTCATCTGTGTGATATCATGAATTCTACTATTGGTGATGGACGCGTAGTGCTGAAGTTAATATTCTTCTATTCTATGCTCGTTGTAAAACTCATATATAATTTGCTTTCAATTACAGAGAAAGTGTGGAACCAAATTGAATGAGTCTTCATTATGTCCCACATCGTTTACAATATGACAAAACTCTGTGTTTATAAAGATCTGACACGCAAGTCAGATCGCCGAGTTGAGTAACTACAACTTGTGACCCAAGTGGGGGCAATATTGTGATGGAACATGGCTTTGGCCCAACAGGTTGGACTGGTGGCCACACTTTGCTGGCCTGCCCACTCCAAGTTGAGAGTTAGGCCATGGAATTTGGGCGAAGGCTCAGGTTTCCTTGTCTCTAAAATGGAGGGAACCGCATGAGGCTGGCTTCACAGAGCAGTGAACACCTCCTGCTCTTGACAGTGGAGGGATAACAGGCTGCTGTAGTCTCAGTCCACATGGCCTGTTGAGTCTAGCCCATTGAACCATCACTTTTTTTCTCTAAAGTTGACCACATGGCCTGTTGAGTCTAGCCCATTGAACCATCACTTTTTTTCTCTAAAGTTGAGGTCTTGAAATCATTGAAATCAAGACACACGATACAATTTGACCAAGATAAAAAACTATAGCTCGTGTTGGGGGACCGAGACGAGTATTTTTATTCTACCACTTTAAGGTTGATAGGCTCTGCTTACCTAGTTGAAAAAACGGGTCAATGATGGTGCAAGATGTTCACTGGCAGATTGCGGATCTTTCTTGTGACGGACCGCGGCCATCAATTTTTTTTTATAAACATTTTATAGGTAAAATGACTAAAATACCTTTATTATAATTAGAAAATTATAAATATACTTAAAACCTTAAAATTTGTATGTTTTCCTCTTTGTCCCCTATCGAGTCTTAACAAAATTGCCAGAAGAATCGTCGTTCGTTTTTATTGGTCTTCGTCGTCTTCGTTTATGTCTTCTCTGTCGTCTTCGATCTGTGCTCCTCTCTCAATCGGTCGTTGGGTTACGACCGGTGTAGCTCACTCCTTCGCGTCACAATTTGTGTTCCTCACTTTGTCGCGTCACGACTGGTGTTGCTCACTCCATTGCATCACGATTTGTGCTTGCCTTTGCGATTCCAACCTATTTTAATCTCTTCCCTCTCCGTTTGTCAAAATGTTCGTCTTTGGATTTCAATTCATCTCTTAATTTTGTTCATCATCGGAATTGTTTTATTAATCAATTTATTATGTCATTGTTATCAGATCATTAATATTTATTTCTATTTTCTTGTAACAATTGTTGAGTGAATCAGTGAATGGATAAATGTTAGTGTTGATAGATGTTTGTTGCATATAAGGTGTGTGATAATATAGACTTGTTACAATTGTTGAATGAATCAGTGAATGGATAGGTGTTAGTGTTGATAGATGTTTGTTGCATATAAGTGAAGTAGCTAAAATATTACTAAAATGGGGATTGAATAGAAATATTGTAGTTTTAAAATTTTCTTATGAACCTTTTAAAACTGTATCCTCTACGAGAGGATGAAATGCAAAATTTATGAGGATGAACTTTTATAACTGAAATAATAAAACGTATAGAAAATGCACACAAACTTATACTAGTTCACCCAAAGTATGTTATGTCCAGATCTTAACTTGTGAGTTTCACTATAGTTCAAAATGACTTGTCCTCTAATGAAACTCTTTTTGTGTGTGTTTGTTCTTTAGCCTCACCAAGCTTACACTATTTTACTTTTTGAGTTATAGCTATTACCAAGTTTATATGAACTTGGAATATACATATTTAGAGAATGGTGATAAGAGTATGATTCTTTCTCTTTACAAAACTTTCTAAGAGGATACCTTCAAAAATATAGTTAAAGAAAGTAGAAAGTGTAAAGAGATGATAAGATTGCTCTTCTTGACTTTTAGTATTTCTCTTTTGTATCATTAATTGTTGTGTAGAAGGAGGAAAAGTGTAAGACTCTTAATTTTAAATCCTAAATTATACAATTTTAGGGTATTTTGTGTTTAATTTTAAATCCTAAAATATATTTTTGAAAATTCGATTAAAATTATTTGTCAAATAATAATTTAATTATGTTGCGAAGAATTTAATATCGGACAGTTTTTCTTTAAAAATGTCACTTGTTGCTGGAAAATTCATCTGTCAAATGAGTTGCGGCGAAGTTGATATTTTTATTAAAGTAGTTTGGGAAAGGATGTGTAATGATGTTTTTTAAAATATCTATAAAATTATATATTTGTTTGGTTGGTTGGTTTTAATTAGTTAATTGTATATATATATATATATATATATATATATAAAGCCAAGAAAGGAGGGGAACGTAAACATTCCCTGCTTCACGCCTCTTTCTTCTTTCTTTTGCTTCAAGAAAAGAAACCAAAGTGTTGGTGGGTGAGAAAGAAAAATATTTTTCTCTTTTGTGCCTCGCCTTCTCCTTTTCTTCCTCTTTCTCAGTTTCAAAGAAAAAATGTTGGTAAGAAAACCAAAACCGTCAAACACAAACCTTCATTTCTCTTCTAGATCTAAGCTCTCTTTCGAGATGTGACATAAGGGAAAGATGCTCCTTGCCACGATGTGGTGCTAGTGAGCTAATTTTCGAAGCGACGACGTGAGCGAAAGTTTTACCGAAAAGAATCGCGGTGTCGTAATCGGTTGGAAAATCGATAACGGAGGTAAGGGGTCCTTCTAAACTTTTAGTTTGCATTTAGGACCTTATATGTGAATTTGTGGAAAATAAATTTGATGTGTTTGAGGTGCAGATTGTGGAAAATGAATTTAATGCATTTTATGGGTGAAATTGTGGAATTTGAATTTGATGTGTTTGAGCTGTGGTTTGTGGTGATTCATGTTTGGTGTGATTGATGTGTTCATAATTAATATTATGATTTTTTTAGAAGAAATTTATATGTGAGTTGGTGGAAAATGAATTTAATGCGTTTTATGGGTGAAATTGTGGAATTTGAATTTCACGTGTTTAAGGTGTAGTTTGTGGTGATTCATGTTTGGTGTGATTGATGTGTTCATAATTAATATTATGAATTTTTTAGAATAAATTTATGTGTGAATTGGTGGAAAATGAATTTAATTCAATTTATGTGTGGATTGAATTTGGACATGTGTTTTATGTGTGTTTGTGGAAATTGAAATTGGTGTGAATAAATATGTTTGAGTATGCTCTGTGTTGTATTTGAAAAATCATTAGTGTTAAATGACTATTAAAAATGGAGGATCTTTTAATAGCTGCATTTACTTAATGGTTGTGGTGAAAAGAGTCAGAGTATGCTCATGCATTTCATAGTACACGGTGACCAGATGAGTCATAGTGATAGTGGTGACTGGATGGACCACGGGATGATGCCATGTAATTTGTTGGTTCATCTTATTCTTATGGGGATTATCGCATCGTGCTGAGCTCTGAGAGACTGCACTCTAGAATGTGATGATCTGTGAGCGATTGCACTCTAGAAAACAATGTAAGGCCTGTGATATGCGAAACTTTAGTAAATCGTGCGAGCATGGGATTGGTGGCATTTTGGTAATTAGTACAAGGCCTGTGATAGGCGGTACAATTATGATTTACGCCCCTTCAAGGAGAGTTTTGGTTGGAATTCTGGAATCATGCATTTTGGCATATACGCATTGCATTAAGGTGTTTGGCATGCGAGTCATGTTTGTTATATTGTGATGATTGTACATACATATTCGATTGTTGTTTGTGATTGTGCCGTAATTGCTAAGTGTGATTGATTTACTTTGTATCGTAAGTGTTTAATGATTCGGAACCATCTCAAAATTGAAAATCTACATTTTTTGCAATTGTATTCGAATACGACAGTGCTGTATTCAAATACGAAAACACATATTTTGCCACTGACTTGCACTGTATTCGGATACGACAAGATGATTTTTGCCACTGAATTGTATTGTATTCGAATACGAGATTTTTGTATTCGGATACGACAAGATAATTTTTGCCACTGACTTGCACTGTATTCAGATACAAGATTTCTGTATTCGGATACGACAGGATAATTTTTGCCACTAACTTGCACTTGTATTCGGATACGAGATTTCTGTATTCGAATACGACTGTGCAGTTTTGTTAGAAACTTCATTTTTCAACTGTGATTATGCATGTTTATCATATGAAAACCCTTTCAAGGTGTATGCTAAGTTGAAAGGTTATTTTGTGCATTTGAAATTTAAATGTTATGTGATATTTGTTAATTTCGATTGGTGACCCTTTACAATTATTGTGGAATTTGGACTATGCTCTCAGATGATACTATTATTGTGGACCAGGCATACACCCCAAGTTATCAGAGTGTTGAGTCGTGCTGGAATTGCAACGACGTCGAAGATGTGACATAAAGATGATTTTTGGATTGGTAATCGGAAGTAGTGAGGCTTGATGCCACTAGTGGATCCTCAGTACTCAGTTACCCTCAGTTAGATAAATGATCAATTTAGGGTTTTATTTAAGAATTTTATTTATTCCCCCTTTCTTATTTCAAGGTTGTTGTCGCAATGAAACTTATGTATTTGAAACAAACTATTTTAGTCGATTGTATATTATGATGTCATTATTTATGACTTTTGTCGTTTGAGTTGCGACTTGGTATTTCTTTTTTATTAAGTTGAATTTGTTTTATTTAAAAAAAAAATACAACCGTGCTGTTAAAAATCACGGTGTTACAAAGAGTTCATTTCCTTTTATAGAGGTGATGAAACTTTATTCATGAAGAAAAGTACAAAGTAGTCGTTGGAGACTTGTTTAATTGTCCATAGTCATTAATTTGATTTACAAAAGTGTCATTCAACTATCCTTGTAATACATATGCTTAGGAGGATGAGTTTGCAGTCCATCATCGAAAATGAGGATTGGGTTTTCCATAAATTAGGACATGACTTGTGCTTTTGACTTTTTCCTTTTTCAAGAACTGTAGAGTCTTGCTTTTTCTTGTCAAGGACAATACTTTTTCGTACTATGGTACTTTTATACACCTTCTTTATGTATGATGATGAATGGAAACAGAAGTCCATCATTTCATTGTTTATCCTCTAGCGTGGATTCTCTTCTCATGATTTGTTTATCATTTTTGCTTTAGTATTGTTTGTCTTCATACAAAAATTCATCTTTTTTGAATTTGTCGTAAAGTTATTCTTTTTGTAGTATTGTATATCCTTTGTCTTAGAGGTTACAATTTCATGCTCTACTCGTTTATTCTCTAACTTAGAGGATATTTAAATTGTGTCTAATATACTTCTTTTGATCAATGAGATGAGAAACCTGTTTTCTAACTTAAATACACTCAAGAGCACATATTAGATAATAAATATAATCATAATATTTGAAATAATTTTGTTATCATTGAAACATTTCAGGGAGATTTTGTGTCAATAATAAGGTGTTTGATAATATGTACTTGTTACAATTGTTGAGTGAATCAGTGAATTGATAGATGTTAGTGAATGAATATATGTTAGTGTTGATAGATGTTTGTTGCATATAAGGTTTTTGATAATATGCACAAATCAAGCGGTTCTATTTGTTTGATAATATATTTATCACAAGATGTTTTTTATAATTGATCACCAAACGCATTTACTCCATTTGTCTCTGATTTGTGACTGTAACTCTGATTTGTGCATATTATATATGATTTGTGACTGTGACTCTGATTTATTTGTGGTCGTGACTTTGATTTGTGACTCCCTTTGTATTTGGGATCTGTGACTCTAATTTGTGACTTTAAGGTATTATTAAATCATGTAATTAAATTATTTAATACTCCACTTTATGTTTATTACAACTTAATTTTTTACTATATAGTATTATTTGTATATTTGATTTTTATATATTATAATTTTATGTCGGTCATCCAAAACTTTGTAGTCAAATTTTGCTATCGAATATGTCCATCAATTTTTAAACTCTTATCAAGTGTTCTTGTGACTTGAGCAATTGGTGTTAGATCTTTTGTTGGGGGTATGCTGCAAATCTTGAACGAGACGATGATGAAATTGACAATAATAAAAATTGCTCACATATATTCTAAAGCGTGTATACCAAACTAAGTTTTAGGTTCGATTCGTCCCATCAATCTACGTCGATTGGATGCAAAAGGGTTAACCGGCGAATCCCCTTCAAAATATTTTAGAATCTTTGAAGTGAATTGCACATTCACATAAAGTCTATCAATCAACGATAGTTTACATAATAAAATTCATTGATTTATTTTCGTGCACTAAAAAAAAAGAACAAATGACTTCAGAAATATTTTTGACACAAATTTAACGTAACATGAATTTTGTTTTTTGTCCTTTCTGCCTCAAAAATATCTATATTTATAGAGAAACTCATACCAATTAGTGAAAGAAAATAACTCTTGAAAAATATTGTAACATTTGGTAACTTAACAGATACATTGATTCGATGACTGACAAATGTATTAAACTCAAATATTGCAACCACTTGACCAAACGATACATGAAGTTATTTAATTTACTATATTAATATATTTATTAGAGAATTTCAAATATTTTTTTAAAAATTTCCCTCACAATTAGTAGTTGAAATATTGATATATTTAATTAAAAATTTATTAGTAAATATAATGTGTGAAATGAATAAGATATTTGCGGTATTGATTGATACAAAAAAAAATTTATTAATTATTTTTAAAAGTAGAAGAATGTTCTTAAAAATAACATTTAATTAAAAAAAACTAAGAACATAAATTGAAAAGTTAGTCATAAAAGTGCAATTCTACTATCTTTCTTCACTATTTTAAAAAGATTATAAAAAGTAATGGACCCACTTGTTTTTATTTTTTCTTCTCTATCTCTCTTTCAAATCAATATAGAGAAATGCACTATCTCTTTCAATCTTTCATAGGTATATTTATCTTAAATAAACATTAAATCAGTTATGACACCCCTTAGATAAGTTTCCAGGTCAATCTCATTGCTACATTTGAATTTTATTATTAATTATTAGATTATGTTGAATTTTAGTATCTTAATTTTTATATTTTTAATTTAATTAACGATATCATGCACATGCACTACACACACAATTTGGGTAAATGGGATTCAAATTGCGGTGTTTCTATTATTTAGTACCAAACTAAATAAACATCTTAGTTGTGGAGAGAAATTTTTTTGAATTTTTATTAAATAAGATGACAGTATAAATATCTTATTTCTTTTCCATTTTTTAGATTTTATTTAATAAATTATATCAAAATAAATATATAATATTAAAATATAATAATATAAAATTACTAACATATAATAATTTTTATTTAAAAATACTAGAGTTGAAAGAAATAACCGTTTATTAAATACTAATATTAAAAAATTATATATGTATAATGTGTTTCCATAGAAACTCCAAAATTAATTGTTGTGATTGTTATGGATGTTGTAATTGCAATTGGATATCAGAAAGTTTGAACAAAACCAAACTAGAGACCCCTTACACGTGTATAATTTTTGTCACGTGCAGTTCTATTTCACTCCAACATGTTACCTCCACGCGCCTACCACCAATAATTGTCAATCTCAACATGAACAAAGGAAAACTCTCTTCCATGCCTTGCCTTTACATAACAGAACCACTTCTATAAATTTACTAATGAAACAATAAAAATGTAAAAAAATTATTTTTATTATCTTTGAAAATGCATCGTCTTTAATTAATATTTAATTGTCTCTTTGTCAAAATAATTTACTTCAATTTTTTATATATTCTTATTAATAAGTTAAAATAAATATATATTTTAAAAAATTAAAAATATTTTTACAAAATAAATAGATTATAAAATATTTACTCAAACTTGGTGTTAAATAGAGGAAACACCCTTCACCGTGGAGGCTATAATCTATTAAGACAGACCCTTATTGAGATTTATTGCTAGTGATGGTCCAACAACTTATGATGGTTAGAGGCCCACTGGCAAGTGATTGCAAATTTGCAATTGGCCCTCCTTATGGTGTCTTGTCTTCGTATATAAGGTTGATTTTAATACTATATGCCACTTTTAATCCATATTTACAACCTCGTGTATACGTGCCATTAATATTTTTGTTTTTGCCTTCTATTTTGATGCATCATAAAAAGTTTTAAAATATTGATCATAAATCATAATTTAAATTGATAAATATTAATATTGTTAGATTAAATGTATTGTTTTAAATTTGAGTTCGAGATTTTGTAGATATATAAGTTAATTATGGTGATATTTATTATATCTTTTGAAAAAAAAAAATAGACATGTCATGTTCAAACTCAAATTCACATTAACATTAATATATATTTGAAGTGATATGTTAGAATTAGATTGATGCATATCTTACGGTGAGTTAATAAGAGATTTATATAGTAAAAATGAGTGATATCGAACTTAAACTTCATTTGTAGTAAATTGAAGTTAAGTTTGATTCAGAATAAAACATATATATAAATAGAAATATATATTTTTAAATAGAAATAAAACATATATACATTAATTTTTATTTTATTTATTTATTTTTTATTGTTTGTGAAATTTGTTAATGGTAAAACTAATCTTTAATATGTATAATTGATTTTAATCTTTTCAATATATGCTATGTAAGAATTAAAATCAATATTACAAATATATTATTATTATTTAGAACAGGAAATCAAAAAATACCCTGTAAGGAGCTAGCGTAATCTAGCTTGAAATTGCTTTCATTTTATTTGATGATCAGATGTCCGTTTGTTAAGAAAATCATAATATATTTTATGTTTATTTACTAAATGAAAACTGTTTTATATTTTAAAATATTTTAAAAAATATTTTTATGATAAGCTATTCAAAAAAGTTTATCATTTTAAATAGTTTTTTGATTTATTTGCTTGAGATTATCATTTTTTTTTCGGTATAGATTCACTTACTTTAAGTGTGTAAAAGTCGGAAATCGCACTTAAAGTGGATTATTATTTTCTCAATAGGAACATGATTGGTCTTCTCTAATATAAATTATGTTGATTTTTATATATCTTTATTTTTTTTTTTCCCACCATGTTTTATCATTCATGATTCTTCTTGATAAGGTTTCCAAGGAAAGAATAGTTTGTATCATTTTCTCATATGATTGTTTTCCTTTGTTTTAGGATAGTTCATCCAAAAAATTTATATTTATATTTATAATAATATTTTAAAGCACCGTAGATAATAAGTGATTGATTTAAGATGTCCACATGATTGAAAAATTAAGTTAATTGTATGACATTTATATATTTTTTTTTCTTAAAAAAGACTCCTTACAATAAGTTTTTTGGAAATTACTAAGTTGCCCTTTGTTTTTATCCACAAACTCTTAAATACATTATTAGAAGATAACTTTCAATAATGCATTTCCTTCAATTTTACACTATAATTATTTAGCTTCCAATAAAATGACACCATTGTATTCCAGTTTTCGAGGTTGAGCATATGTTGATCATTTTTTTTTTCCACAAACTATCTTTGGATTATGTTGGGCTTACCATCCAGAGCTTCATTGATACCTCCATATGAAAATCTATTTTGGCGCGAATTTAGTTTCTTTAATTTTACTAATTTATGAAATTAGTTTTTTATTTTTATTTTAAAAGTTTCAATTTTAGTAATTTCTTTAGTGGATTGGACGAAATATCCATAATAGATAGAACCAACAATGATCTAAAATGATAATGTTTAGATTGAATCCGTTACATTCTCGGTTGATGTAGCTCAATACATAGAGAAGAATGACACTCAGTTTAGACAATTCATCTCTATACGGGTGATAAAGTGAAGTTCCTACATCCAACCACCTGAACCAGGTGGTGCGTCTGTGCACCTAATTAGCTCTAAAAATCACTAAGGCACCACAAAGACTTGTAATGGAGTAAATGGGTCTGGATTGAGGAGGTCGATTTTTCAAAAAAAAATTTGACTATAAAAGGAGAATAGATAGCTAGAGTTAGAGATGTTTGAACACATTATTGAGCAGTGTATTACTCTATCTTAGGATTTGGTATTATTGTATTTCTTGTTTATTCATGTGAGCACTTAAATTTTTTAACAAAAAATTGTGGTTTTAGATCATTTTAATAAAGTGACGTACAATTTCATGATTTAAAATCATCTAAATGTATAATTATATATATTAATTAAATTATAAAAATAAACAAATTTATATAATGAAACTGAAGTTTTTTATAGAATTTTATTGTAATTTTATAAGTTTAATCTTTCAATATCGCTGAATCATATATCACATCATAATGTAAATGATATACCAAAATTGTTGAATTTTAAAATTGAGAGGTCAATTTCGCGAATTAGTTAAAATAGAGATAATCAAAGTGCAATTGAACTTAAAAATAATAATAAACATAAATTTGTGTACTCCAATATTAGTTTTGAAAGTCATCCAGTAAAAACAAAGTATTTGAAAATCACGTAGAATTAATCAACTAAGATAATCAAAGTGGTATAAATCAATTAGAGACAAACAAGATTTTCTATTTTTATTTCTTAAAAAAATTATATTTATTTTACTTTTGTTAATCAATTATTTATATTTTATAAAACAATGAAAACGTCAAAAAGTTGTTTTCACTATTTTTAAAAATGCATTTTCATTAATTAACATCTTATCTTCTCTTAATAACAATAATTATCTTGAAGAGTCTTTTATCAAAATAAAATAAATATAAATTTAAAAAAATGAAAATATAAAAATATTTTCACAAAAATAAAAAAATAAACAATTCGCTGGTTTTTTATTCATATAAGATTTGAATTGAGATTTAAGAAAAAACTAAACTCCTTGACATGCATTGTTAAGAAAACTTTAATAATACGAGTATTTGAAATGCAGACAAAACAAATGAAAACATCCTTAAAATATGTCTTTGTCCAGCTGAATCTGATTCCCGTGATTATAATTTATGTGGAGTTTCTTTTTACCCATAGGGTCTACTTGTATTTAAATGGTAAACAATTTGGTGAGGAGTCAATTTTAGCATTGGAGTCTCTCATTAAGAACTTTGTTGGTTTTCAATAGTCCAATACGTGGATAGTGATTGATTTGGAATTATCTTTAACTTGTTAATTGAATCATTTGAATGCTCACCCTCTCCACCTTCAAGTCCTTTTGTTGCTTACAAGTTACAACATCATAATGCAGTATACTATAATGTTGTAGAGCTGTAATTTGATGATTGTATGATTTTCTGACCTCAAAGTATTAGAGATATCACTAAAAGATCAATCGACACTTGTGCGCTGCTACTTATATGTTAATTTTTTGTCGGACAATTTTGTCTTTAATAAAATACACAACAGTAAATAGATAAATATGAACGTTATTTATAAATTATTATTGATTTTGATTTTTAAATAATGTGAGACTATTTTGATATATCGAAACACATAATAGCATCTATAAATACATATTTAAATTTAAATAAAAATATTTTTAAAATAAAAATAATTTTATTTTAATCGATTGTTTTAGATTATCTTTGTGTGTGTTAATCTTCTTTTTTCTAAGAAAACGTAATCTGTATAATTTAAAAAATTAAAAAATAAACAAAAGTTAATAAAAAAATTGTTTCATCAACTTATTCTATAAGTAACTTTTATTAAAATTACTCTACTTAATAACTATTAATAAATATTTTAAATTAAATTATACTGATCTAACTGTTATTTTTGTTTTCTTTAACAATCATACTTACAAAATTTTAAAAAAATTATCAATGACTTAGCTCTTAACAACTTGATTTTTTTTTTTTGGTTTATCTTTTAATCAAGCACAATTTCATAAAACCATCACCAACATTTTTTTACGCCATTTTTTACGCCAATTTCAAGCACAATCACTTAGTACCATTTTTTTTAAAAGCAAATTTACACGAATATATTTTACGCCGATAGTTTCTTAAAATTTAATATAATTTTATTTTGACGGTGTATATCCTTAATTTTTTTTTAGGCAGCGCATTATGATATTATGGAATAAATAGCCTAACTTTGTAACCAAAATGAAAAAATAATATCGCATTTAAATACGCCCCTATCTTAGAACAAGAACGAGACTCGTACATTGCATTTTAGTATTTTAGTATTTCTTTGTCTGAGTGCAGAAGCACAAACCTTGATATGAAATATAAAAATATTTTACTTTGTCAGCTGCTATTATTTCTCCATGCGAATCTTGCATTTTGTCAGCTAACCAACCATTTAGAAAATTCATAATAAACCTGATTTCCATTTCTTCATTTAATAATCTGTCCCCCACAATCACTACTTCATTCAATTAAAGTTGTTATTAAAAACCCATTTGCAATTTCAGCTATTAATTGATAATGTTAGCATGGATTAATGCATCTAGAATTTTATTTTACAACTTCAGTGAAAATTGTCACCATTTAAAAAGCACAATTATTTTTTAACAAAAACCTACACCATTTAAACAGTGAGTGGTGAATGGATGTAGATTTTTTTTATTTTTAAAATAAACTAAGTTAATATATTAATCAATTTAAATTTTACTTTGATGTTTAATAATATGATCTATCTTGTATAATAATACTTTTAAAATTTGATGTAGGTTAAATTTATAGTTATTAAAATTAATATTATAATAAAAATTATTTATAGTTATTTATGGTCTATTTGACGTGTATGATAAAATAGAAACATAGTATGATATAAAACTAAATAAGAATACAATATGATAGTGACAAGATAAATATTATCATATCATTATATTTATCAACAGTATAACAACATTTTATATTTATCATGTATAGTGAGGTGATAGTGATATGATAATCAACATTATAATAATAATTTATTTTGTCATGTATTTAGTACTATTTTGAATAATTACATGGTAATTTTTCTAAAACTAACTTATTGTATTTTAAATTTTATAAAATAAAAAAAAATAATGAAATAATTTTATATTTAAAATTATATATTTGACACTACTAAATAAATAATTTAAATTTTAAAAATAAAATGGATCTAATTATAAGATTACTAAAATAAATGTTTTAAATTTTGTAAAAAAATTATTTAATAAAAATATTTTTTTTTAAATATTTTATACTTGATAAAAAATCTTATCTTTGAGGATTTTTAAAATTAGTTTTAGACTTCATATGTTTTAGACCGTCCGTTGATTTGCTTTGCCATGTCATTTTTTGTTGCATCCGGAGAGCTATTTATTTTGTGTTGCATTTCAGTGACTTTATTTGATGTGCATAATAGGATAAAGACATAATATGATCTAGCAATATATATGATAGTAATATGATAAACATTATTATATTATGTATTTTATGCATACACGATAATTAACAAAATAATATTTTATTTTGTCATATATTTAGTACACATCTTATGATGACATGACATAATATATATTATATTTAAATAACAAAATTACCATTGTGAATAATTATATATTACTTTTTTAAAAAAATTAACTTATTATATTTTAAATATTATAAAATAACAAAAAAAAATACTAAAAATTAAATTAAGTAATAAAGTAATTTTATATTTAAAACTATCCATTAACACTATTAAAAAATAATTTAATTTTTATTTTAAATTATGAATAACTAAATGATTCTATTTTATTTGTTATAATGTAAATGCATATATATATATATATATATATATATATATATATATATATATATATATATATATTACATGAGTGGTAAAAATACTCTTGTAAACAAATTATATTTATTTTAAAATTAAATTAATTTTTATAATTTTAAATACTAATTTATTTAATTATATACAAAAAACAAAACTACCCTTTGATATGATCATAAATATTTTTTAAATTAGTTATTAATTTTTAAGTTTAATATCAAATTTTATTAATTACTTTTATATCTTAGATTATATTTTATAAATTGTTTTTATATTTATATTTTATTTTATTTCATTTTTATATTTTAAATTATATTATATAAAAGTAATTGAATACATTACAGTTTTTATTATATATTGTTGATTTCTAATATAGCTCATATTGAATATATAAATTTCAATTTGAAAGATATTATATAATATAATTATGAATTAACTTACTATATCTTTTTTGTTCATCAAAAATGGAATTCAAACATGATATACTAATTTATTCATATTATGTCTCTTATCATGTTCATCAAACAAACCTTTAAAGAGATCGAATAGACGTAATAAATTTTTTCAGTGGTTTGTAACATGATATTTTTAGTTAAATATGATTTTAAAAAAATTTGAGCCTAATATTTTTAAAAATAGTTAGTCTTATTTGGATTTCTTGTAGGTATAGTCATTGTTCGGATACTATTATTTTTTTTGATTTCTTATAAATTTACCACATGAAAGATAATTTTCTTCGAAACGCTTTAAACACTAAATATAAATATATTTCTCGGCGAAAATTTGAAGACATGTTCATTATAATATGGTGAGAATCTAACTATTTTCGTTAGATTCAATTTTCATGGTTAATAATGTTATTATAATTAATAATAATTGACTATTTCAAAAAATTATAATAATGTAAAATTTACACTAAAAGCATTTAAGTTACAAAATGAATTAAAAAGGAAAAATGGAATAATGGCAGGAATTAGTGTGTGAGTGTGACGATAAGCGTGAGTTCCGTTAAAAGACAAAAGAGCGTGGAAGAAAAACGCAACTTGATTTGTGTACTCTAGAAAGGGAAAAGAAAAAAGGTTTTTCTTTTTCTTTTCTTTTCTTCTCTCTCGTTTTATTTTTGTTAATACTCTAATAATTAATTTATCGCTCGAAAGTCCAAAACAACAGCGTCAGATCAGACTCAGAACACAACTTGATAAGAACGAACGAACGAAGAACAACGAAACCGTTTTCTTCTTCGCGGCACTTTCACTCTTTCTAAAGCCTCTCACACAATTCACGTTCCTGTGCGTTGTCGTTTACTCCTCCCTCGTCTACATTGCGAGTTCTTTTCTCCTTTTTAGTAAACGACAACACCTGCACAAAAATACTTCCCGTCGTTTTTGTTTTTTTTTTCTTCCTTCGAATCGCTTATATTTCACGAAAATACATCACACATCTCTCTCTCTCTCTCCATGGGAAACGCTAACGGAAGAGAAGACGGTTCCATTTCCGACGCCGGCGATCCTGCCGTTCGTGCACCTCACGCGTCTGATTCTCGTCCTCCTGTCCGTGCTTTCTCCTCCGATTCAATGGCTAATAGTCCTCCGCAGAGTCCTCGTCGTTCCAGATCGCCGATCCTCTTCGGTCCTCAGGTTCTCCCTCTCTCTCTACAATCGTTCTTCGTTGTTTTATTCACTTCCTTCTACGCTTTTCTGCATTTTGTTATGCGTTTATGTTACTCATTTTTACGTGTTTTCATTACTGTTGAATTGGATTTGGTAAGCTAGGGTAGAATTTTCGATTCCGTTGTTGGTTACTATATTTAATGCTAACAATTATTTGGTAAATTAAATGCTGAAACGTTGCTTTCGTTGAAACTGTAGATTATTACCAAGTTTAATGAACCGTAGATTATTCCGTGTGTTAAATTGAACGGATCTGTGAATTTTATTATTGATCGATTTGGCTCTTGCGTGCATGGATTATGGATAGTTGATGAATGTGATTTGGATTGAATTAGCATGATGAGTATCCAAAAGGAATTAATGTGACTTTTTTTTTTGCTCGATTTCCATGTGATTTGTATGTTCAAAGCTTGATAAGATAGGGCATGAGGGGTAAAGCGGAATGATTCAAATCTAGGAGAGTTGATATATTGCTTTAACTGTATGAAGTTTTTTAAGAACTGTTGCGCCTAGCATTATGATTGTTTATGTAGTTATCTTATCATTTTGCATTCCTTGTAACATGAAAGCTCATTTTGGTTCGGTGAGAATTGAAGACAATTTACCAAAGTTAAGGTGTTTTTTGTACATGTTGGGCCGAACATGCACAAATTTCAAAGCTGTGTTTACTGAAAGCAAGAAACCGTTGAGTCGTTGTTGACTATAAACACACAGGCTCCATCTGAGTTTGAGTTGGACCACGTCATTTTTGTCCCGTAAAAGTCATGGAGCCATGTGACCATGTCGTGGATGGTTGTTAGTTGTAACTGAGAATTGTGTATGTGGCATTGCATCATTTGGAAATACACATTCACCGTTCTAGTCTAATGTACTCAACCATTAATTTTGTCCGATTTGGTCAACAGGAATTGCATGCAAGTCGCAATAATGGCCTTGATTGAGTGTGTGAAATTTGCCGACGTCTATTTGATATTATATTGAATGCAATAATGTCCTCGATTGAGTGGGCATTGCATTCAATAACGTCCTCTCAACCGAGTTTTGTGATATGCTGTTTGGACTTTGGAATGTCAATAAGTTGCACATGTTTCATGAAAATAATTTTATCGGTGTAACAGTATGGACTTTGTTTTGCATTGATTTTTGTGACATGTTCCCATGGATTTTTGCTTACTAACCTCAAAGTTTCTGAATTGAGAAATAGCACATGCAGGTTTGGAATGGGAATTTTGCATTTTGTAACCGATGCATCATGATTCAGGATGTGCACAAAAACTGTTTTACATGGAAAACAAGAATACTTGGTTATGTTTTAAGCTGCTAAGCATATAATATCAAAAGTTTTATGCCACATTTAAATTGATTTACTTCCACATGATTCAATTCAATTGACGTGATCATTATTTATTTTGACTATCTGATTTCAAATCTGGAAACAAGATACTTTCGCTCTCAAACCAATATTAACTAGGCAAAATCCCAAATGATTGGTGTCAGTTTGCAACATAGCTACTTGTCTTTGCTAACAACTCTACACTAGCGAGGCTTCATGGTTATATTTTCTTATGAATGTGGAAATTTTTTGGGATGAATTCCTTTTTAGTGACTTATAGATGTTTTAACCTATAAATATTTTAGAACTATTCGCTACGTTGTGAATAGTGGTAAGACATGCATGTGCATCAGTGATCAAAACCAGCTCCACTTTCCTTCTTTACTTTCTGTAATAAGTTTTGAAATCATAATCTTTTCTCTCTGTACAGAGATTTGGAAGAGGGAACTTTCTGTGTGCCATTAAATCACATGATTACTAATAATTTGTTACAGATCAATGTTTGATCTGAGAATGCATAGTCTAAAATGATGATTGCTTGTTGATAGCTTAACTTAAATTGCTTTGTGATTCTTTCTACATTCTTTATTGGAATTTTTCTTTTCCTGAGAGCGGCTTTTGGCAATAAAATTTTATTAGGATTAAAATCAATTTTCGAATTTTATGAAGACCAAACATATAGTTAACCCTTATTTTTATCTGGAAAGTTTTTGTTGAAATTTCTCTTTAACAATTTCATATACACAGATGATCGAACCCATAATAGAAAAACGAGAAGAAAACATTGATGGTGTAGACTCAGAAGTAGAAAAGAGAGGATAAGGAAAATGAGGCAACGCAGCTAGACTAGAGTAGTTTTTTTTGGAACAACTAGAGTAATTACAAAATAAGCAAGACTGTTAAGAGTAGGTGCCTAATTGGTAGGAGAGGGTAGAAGAGGCACAGATTCAGATTTGATAGTTTTGAGAAACTAAGTAGCGGCTCATTGTAAAAGGGAGGGAAAGCCTGAGAGGGGAATTCTCTCATTTTCCTTTCCTCTTAGGTTTTTTTTTCTTCTTGTTCTGTAACAGTAGTTGAGGCCAAAATCAATTTTGGTTGCCTTTAGCGATCTTAGATGATAAAACTGTGTACACGTAAGTTTAGACGTATAGACTCAGGTTCTTTGTGCTTTTCAGGTTCCTCTAGCTCCATTACAAAGAGGTAACGGCCCTCCTTTTCTCAATCAAATGTGGCAGAATGAACCTCACGGTATTGTTAATCAATCTCCTGAGCATGGAATCCCTGTTATGATCACTTGGAATTATGGAGGTAACAATGTGGCTGTGGAGGGATCTTGGGATAACTGGACATCTAGGTGAGATTTGATGACTCCTTTGTTAGTAATGGTGGCTTGATTGTATTTGACATGACATTATCACAATTGCAATTATTCTATGATGATGATGATGTATTAATACCAGTAAATTTTAATTACTTGCAGGAAGGCATTGCAGCGAGGTGGCAAGGATCACTCAATTCTTTTAGTCCTTCCATCAGGTATATATCATTACAGGTTCATTGTTGATGGTGAACAGAGATATATTCCAGATCTTCCTTATGTAGCTGATGAGATGGGGAATGTCTGCAATCTTCTTGATGTTAATGTATGCATCTTCCTTTTTGTTTGTTTCTTTTTCGGTAAAATCCTATTGTCATGTGAATGGTATCTTTTTCATCATGGAGTTCATCCTACTTGACATCTAATAGTGCATTTGCACTGTTCTAGAGGATCTTCTCCTTTCAGTGTAATGGCGATTGCTTGTGTGTTGTAAGTAGGGGTAGGGGGTAACTAGGTGAGAGGAGCAAGGAAAGAGTAATGTACCCAATTTCATTATGACTGATTTCATGCGTGGAGATCAAGGATGAATATAGACTGAGGAAATGCTGGATTCTTCACTCTACTATTGGTTTATTGATTTAAGTTTTTGAAGGCCAATTTCATGTGAATTTTTACTTTTAGGGTCAGAGCATTAGTGAGATGAAATAGATTATACTTAATAGTTAAGTTAAACTTCAGTGAAAAAACTTGAGTTTTTCATTATTTTGCTTTCTGAATTTGAAGTTGTTCTCGATGACTGTTTTTGATTGTTTGATTATGACGAGGTATCATCCCCATTTAATGAAATTTATTTGTCTTCCATTTAATGATTTGAATGTTTTTATTTCCTGCAGGATTATGTACCAGAAAATCCTGAAAGTGTCTCTGAGTTTGAGGCGCCAGCCTCTCCAGAGTCTAGTTATGGTCAAGCATATCCAGCTGAGGAAGACTTCGCGAAAGAGCCAATGGCTGTTCCTTCCCAGCTGCATCTTACGGTCCTAGGCATGGAGAACGTCGATTCTGGTCCCTCTTCAAAGCCTCAGCATGTTGTGCTAAATCATGTCTTCATAGAGAAAAACATGGCCTCCAAGTCTGTTGTTGCCCTGGGGCTGACTCACAGGTTCCAGTCTAAATATGTGACAGTTGTCCTTTACAAACCACTCAAGAGGTAAATATGTGACAGTTGTCCAGGTTGTCTTATTTTGTTTTATTTGTAGCCTCAGTCTGTAAAGAAATGTTCGAATAATCCTCCCTTCCGTAGATGGTATATGAAGGTCTTGTGTCTGTAGATATGCTTGAAAGAAACTGGTGTTTCTGTTTCGACTTGATACATCAAAACTTTCAGTTTTCTGGTAACATTTTGGTTTTTTTTTCTCCTTCTAGAATGATTAAAATATCAAGTGGGTACCTAAAATTTGATGTTGTTAGTGCTGCTGAACGTGGTAACTTGATGCCGGTGTCAATTATGTTTTTGGTCTGTAATCCCAAGTTAATTAACGTCTGCAATTGGAGTAGCTAAAATTTTTGGTACATGTAATCTTGGTCCATAACTAACGGTGCTATGGATTCCACAATATAAACAGCTTGTTTGATTAAGATTTTACTCCCTGCAGTTCCCCTTTTTTTTATGCTACTCAAAGAGCTTTCAATGGTCTTCCTTCCTCTCCTTTCCACCTTAAGCTGTGTTTTGTATTAGCTTAAAAATTAAGAGACTAAAATTTGGGTGAGTAAACTGTTGAGGTGTAAATGTTGAAGGGATAAAAATTTCATAATTTTTGTGTTTGATTAGCAAACATTAAACTCGTATGAAGTTCCTATTTTGGAATAAAGATTGTGCTGTGTTTTGGTTTTCAATTGAGCTTCTGCTAGATCTATCGAAATCAGGACAGGTACAAAGATGACGCATGGAACTTGAATGAACTTGCATTCCTGTTACTCCTGCATTGGAATCACTTTTTTCGCCCTTGAATGAACCCAGCACTGATCTGGATTTGCGGCAGCCTGTCAATGAAGTTGAACACTACATTTCTCGATTGATCATTAAGGATAAATCAACTTGGTCAATCTTACTATATAATATATATCTGATAGGTGCGGAATTGCTGCAGCTCTATTTCGAGTAAAGAGCTAAACTCCTGGGGAAAAAGGACAAATATGAATGCAAGATTACTTAGATTTCTTCTGCTCAATTTCATTGCACAGTAACGAAAATATAGTGAATGAGTTTTCCTAGTTACGTGGATCCTGTCATGTGGCACAAGGTCCTTGTCTCATGGAAACAAAATTTGCCAACAGAATGAAAAATAACCCTATCATAACTACAAGATTCCTACAACTATTTTATTGTAAAGCTAGTACTGGAATAAGAGGTGGTATACTAACAAGTGGAGAAGCTGATTCAATAATAATGCCT
This sequence comes from Cicer arietinum, assembly GCF_000331145.2. Lineage (NCBI taxonomy): Eukaryota > Viridiplantae > Streptophyta > Magnoliopsida > Fabales > Fabaceae > Cicer > Cicer arietinum. The sequence continues at coordinate 49,033,216 of NC_021161.2, forward strand.
CACCCAAACAGGTCATTGATGCATATCAATATCTCAACCCAAGATATGGAGAGTAAATTACACAAACATAGTTGGTATGTTGGCAAACCATTCATCTTCATTTATGAAAGATTGTAAAGAATATTCATTTAGATTTAAATCACTTGCTTCTTCTCCCAATAGACGTCCCTTGTAGTACTGGACCCTGGTCCTATACATTTAACTTCCGCATATGTGATGTCTCATATGCATTATTTTGTTTATCAATTAATAGAAGTTACATGATAATAATAATAACATTGTGTATGGCATGCATACCGATCTACACCCGAAAAATGTCATTTTCATGCATAAAAACACGAACTTGTCACCAAAAAATAAGTTTATAAAAATGAAATAAGATTGTATTTAATCATCAGTATTTTTGCTTAAAAAAAAAATTCTTATACTTTTCGGTGTTTGATATAGAAAATATTTCTCTCATCGTGTGTTGGATTGGAGAAATAAAAAAAAAAAAATTGCTCATCAATATGGTCCGTCAAATGTAAGGAGCATAGAATATAAAGGTTAGTCCACTGCTTATAAAGAAAGAAAGAAAAAAAAGGCTATTCCACGAAAAAATTTAAATTAAAATGACACCTTATCTTTGCAATTGCAATAAGAAAGAAAAAAAGAGTCAAGGCTCTCTTGTGTTTAGCTTTTGGAGTAATAGTCAATTAAAAATAACTCTTGAATAATTTTTTTTTTCGTTTAAGTTATTTAACTTTTAAAAGGTGTACAAAGTTACTCTGTTTTTATTTTTTTAATAACAATATGACACATCTTTAATTTTATTATTTTACAGTTTATTTAATTTAGACATCATTATTTTAAGATAAAAAAATTATTTTTCAAAATAAATAAATAAAATTGATATTTTTTCATCTTCTTCCCTAATTCATAAACTAAATCCTATAAGCAAGTTTCATTGACAAGAGACATCATTAACTAAATCAATTACTTATCTATTATTTGTCGTCAATTAACCCTTATATCCTAAAAATCTATGGAAACAAAATCTTCATTGCTTACTTAAAAATATCAATTGTCGACAACATCTTGCATGCAACTCTAGATCATTTAGAATTTAATCCAAATTCATGTAATTTCATCCTTCATTTTGTGCTCCACTTAGTCTCCACATTTACATTAAACAACTTAAACTTTTATTAATGATGGAGTTACCTTTTCTTTCATTTACTTTCTTGTACTAATCGTTAACCACTACATCCATGAAAAGTGTGGTAAGATAGAGGAAATGAAAGTAATTTGTCTTTAAATTTTTATATAAAGGATTTTTACGCATGTTTATAACTCATCACGTAAAAAATGATAAATAAACATAAATATTACTAAACAAAATATTTGTGTTTCATTTATATATCGTTTGCTCTCTCACGTGCATCAAGAGATTTTTTTGTTGTAATCTCAACATAATTCAATAACTTTTTCAAATAAATTGTATTGTACTTTCCGATCATTTCTCAAGCTATCACACATATTCTTCAAATTTATAATTTTCAATGACTTCAATATCCCAACTAATTTTTTAGATCTTTGAACTTCATCATTAATTGAAGGGGATATGGATAAATTTTAAATGTAACCATAAACTATGTAAAAAAAATACATAGAAAATAATAAAATTTTAAAAATTATATGGATGGGGTGTTTGTGATGATAAAAATTGAAATATTTTGATGTAAACAGTCATTCGGTATTAATGATATTCTATTTTATTCCTAAATATTGCACAAAAAGTTCTTCAAATAAAAAAAAATTGTGTAATCCTTTACAGACATTTTATCAAGCACATACAATGCAGTTATATGGTGAAAAATAGTTCAATTTTGTAATCAGTATAACAAATACAAATGAAAGTTAGTGCTTCAAGCAAGTGAGAAATTAAATACTAAAAACAAAATTATAATCAAACAAAGTAGTGAGATTATCTAGATGTTGTTTGAATATCTCGAACACAATTTAACTTCATCCCAATTTCACGTTGTAAATGCATAATTGACTTGGAGTTTATGTGAAGCTAGGAATTGTGGTTTACAAAATAATTGATAAATAAATTCAGACATTCATCAGCATCACCGGCGTATCTGAACCAATCGCACTCCAAAAACTCGAGGTACTATTTTTTTCCTTTTTACTTTTTCTAATTGCAAAATTATAACTCTTTAGGTTTTTTTTTTTTTAATTCATATTGAAACAAAACTGTGATGGAATTTCCTATTACGGTTTATCACATCATAGGGTTTTTATGCAGCGCAACAATGTTTCAGTTTTTTTTTTGGTAATTTTTTTTATCAATGAGGTTAGATTTGCATACAATTTATTTTCTTTAATTTTTTTAGTAAAATTTGTGTTCTTAGTTAGATTAATTTATCTTGGTTTAAAATGGACTGTTAGATTGTTTAATACTTGTCTGAGTCACTATAGTCAGTTGTATGGTATTGGCTGAATCTGAGGGAATGAGAATAATGGTGCAGGACTTAATTGAATCTGAGCCTAACCCTGAGCTTGCCCATGCAGTTTCATTGTCCCTGAAGGTACACCTTTAACTTGTCTTCTTTTATTCCTTCAGTCACCATTTTAAGAAATGTTAGCAGTGCGTTATCACCATGACAGCCCAGTGCTTTAACTTTGGCTTTTCTATAAATATTGGAAATTTGGAGCCTGAATTGCTTCTGACATAAAATGAATCCAGACAGCAGAGCAAGAAAAAGCACGCCTTGTACAAGAAGGTGATTTCGGAGCATCTACTGCAGGGCCATCCAAGGCACCGGGAGTTGAATAGGGGTTTCAATCCTCAGCCCACACCTCTTGCATATCACCCACCTTCACCAATCCAAATATCAACGAAAACGGAAACGGCGATGGGGAAGAAGAAGGTTCAATGGTTCTGCACTTGGATTTTTGGTTCCATAATTTTTAGACTCATTCTCATCTACTTCCCCAGAAACCTCAACCTCTCTTCTCGCCCTGAAGTCTCCACTCCTCTCACCAGCATTCGTCGCCGTAAGCTCTTCCTCTATCACCAATTCAACTTCATTACTTCTTAATTTCTCAACTAACTCACATTTCAAGCTATTTTATTCACTTCACTTCTTCTTGTTTTTGCAGTTGCCGAGGGTTACTGGTTGAAGCAGTCATCAATGTCACCTTATGCTGGTTTCTCATTTCTTCGTTCATCCAATCAAATTAAATCATTCTCTAATGTTGCTATTTTGCTATGAATTTTCAAGCTGTTGTTTCTATTATCAGGTTCAATGTACCATGGTTCTCCTTTGTTGTTGACACTTCTCGGACCACTCACAGTTACAAGGTACCTACGTGCTATTAATTTTGTGAACTTTTGAATCTGTTGCTTAATTTCAATGGAGTTATGTTTTGAATGTTTTATGTTACCACTGTGAGATGCAATCAAAATTTAGTATGAAATTTGCGTGGTATAGTGATATTTGAAAAACATTGTTTGTGATGCAGAATTGAAGGACAGCCTGATTATCTTTTATGCAGGTAACTTTCTTCGCCTTTTAACTGTACTTAGTATCTGTCTGAGTTATTTATTTTCCTAATCTAACGAACCATAATTGCTTTGATCTATGTTGCTTGTTATTTATTGTTGTTGATTAGTGATTTGCAACTGCTCCTTTTCACTTTTTATTTGTGCATACCCCTTCTAATAAATGATCTTTATGTGTGATTAATCTTCTTGATTGCCTTGTTTTTATAATCGAAATGATGCTGACCCTCATCTTTGTTCTTTTGCCTGGCATAACTTGTGCATTTAGTACTTTGCCCTTGTTATTCTCGTGATGCATTTAGTGTACTTGGTTAAGCAGCAAATATCAACTCATTTCTGGATATAGTTTGGTTTTTGTGATGGCAGATGTTGTCACTGCAATGCTCATTTGTGCTGCTGGTAAAAAACTTCAGGCGGCATACAGTTCAAGTTTACAATTCATTGGCCTTCATCACTTATCAGAGAATTCAGGTTTGTTAGCATAAGCTACAAGTTTGATTGTTTTTGTTCAAATTTCAGATGTTACACTTAGGTGTGCTTCTCCTGTTTTTGTTTATTGTCTTCAAGTGATAAATGTAAAAAGTGTACAAGTATTGAGGTCCTTTGCAGATAAATATATACTATACCATCAAAAGAGGTTTTCTATTTTGTACTTGACCATATTACGAGATAATAATGACAGAGTTATAGCAGAAATATTGATAGTGTTATGAAACACCTCATTGGTCAATATCTAGGTTTTAAGCATCAGATTCTGATATATTTATTAATTACAAGGATTAGTCCATAATTTAATCTACAGCATTCAAACTTGTGGATAATATTACATGTCTACGTGGTTTCAGATAAGAAATAGATGACAAGGTGCATGCCAATGCAGTGTTTGGATTACAAAAATAATATATTTTGATAACTAGCATGATTTCCAAAAAAAGTATGTTATTAAATTGCCGATTAGAAAACATGATATTTACAACTGTTGTTCTGCAGGGTAAGCTATGAATTATGATCATACGATTTAAAATTAAAATTTCCTTGTCAGGCTATGGATCTTTTTCAAGCTCTGTGCAAATTCTTGTTTACACCTTTTGATACCATCTTCTCTGTTTTCAGATGTTCTTCGTTCAGGGGAATTTGCTGCTCTTGTATACTTGTGGAATCCTTTTACAATTGTTGCATGTGTTGGTCTATCTACTTCTGCAATTGAGAACCTGATGGTTGTGTTATCCCTTTATGGAGCATGCGCACGTAAGCAACTAACAATCTATGGCTTCTTAAAAAAGCTAACAATCTATGCTTTTTAGTTTCTGAATTTTTAGATATTTCATTTATTCTACCGAGTAGTACCGACTCAGTTCTTTGAAGTCTTATTGGTATTTACTGGTTGTTTTCTGGTATGTGTTATCTTCCCCTTATATTGAAAAAGTTATTGCATGGATCCACGAGTTCTGAAAATAAAATTTAATATTTTGCTCCCTGGATAAGCTCTAATGAGACTATGAGAAGTAGTGGTAGGAATAGGAATCTGAAGAATTTCTTTTATACAACTAGACTTTGATAAACAAAACTTGCCAACAGTTTTGTTTCTATTATTTTTGCTTACCTGATAATGTTTTTGGTCTTAGGTTGCTTTTGAGTAGAAAGAAATGTGATTACTTTTTTGTTGAGATAAAGCCAATAAAACAAGACTAGAGTCTACGAATGGGTTCTGCTTAACCCATGTACATGAGAAATGTATTAGGACAAACTACCTAAGGCAAATCCATAAAACAAAACTGTTTTTGTTATTTTATTATAAGTCCATTGTTTCTTGCGTATATTTGATGCAAAAAACATTCCATCAGATTCAAACTTGATGTCTATGTCCCATTTTCCATTAAGTTGGCTATGTTTTAGAAGAATCCACTGGTTTACTTGATGTACTTGAACATTACATCTAAATTCCATCTTATTAACTTCAATTTCTCACATTTATTTCTCTCCTTCATGGGAACCATTTCATTTGTAATCATTACTATTTATCTTACTACTACTAGTATTCATCAAGTTGATATCCACTTGAGTGAAAAAGGTTGCTAATTGCTATAGTCAGCAAGCAGATCAGATTTTCGAATGCTAGATTGCTAGTCATCAAATCATTAAGAAATTATATAGTGGGGGTTGGAGAAATCATAAAAGATTGAAATACATCAATAGAACATAGCGCCATTGCCTGGTATTAACTGGCTTTCAATCTTCATCTAATACTTCATTTAATGTTGAAACTGTACTGATGTGCAACAGGACTAGCTCCGGTGGCAGCTTTTGGGTGGGTTATGGCTACGCATTTGTCTCTGTACCCAGCAATCCTTATTATCCCAGTATGTTGTTGCTCAAACCCATTAAATAGCATTTGCAGCATAATCTTAATTTATCATTTTATCTAGATTTAGATAAATCTATTATCTTATGTTGCAGCTAATATTGTTATTGGGGTATGGTCCTGATGCTCCTCCTAGGAAATTATTCTGGCAAAGGAAAAATCCTGAAGTTGATAATCCCACCTCAAGCGATAGGAGTTGTTTAGAAGATGAGTCGATCAATGAGAAAAGGATGCTGAATGTATTCTCATGGAGGCCAGTTGTTCTTTTATTGTTCTGGGCTTTGCTGTGGTCATCCTATGTTTTAGTCCTCTGTGGCATCTATGTCCAACAGCACGGTGGTCTACGGGAGATGTTCAAAAGGTTTTGTTTATATACTATGACCGTTTTTCTTTTCTTATGACACTTTTGCAAGTGACAATACATATCTGTTTATTTGTTTGTGTAATGTGCCAAGATACTTCTTTTTGGTCATTTTGAAAGCTCATTCTTATAATAGCTGCTAGAATTTAATGCTTTGTAGAGTGTTAAGACCATTGCTTATAGTGGAACCTGATGCTATAAAGTTCCTGTGATGGTGGGGTTGAGGAAAGGGTTGAACTCATAATGGGTCTATTACAGGCAACCTCGCTTTGCATTTGCAAGAGGCTAAATTCATAACTTGAATTTGTGTCCTTCTAACAACTCAAATGGCTCCCCGCCAGAAAAGTACACTGCTTCTGGTGGAGCTTTTTCATGAACTAAAGAAGAGTGTATGGTTTATCATGTGAAGACAATTGTATACCATTAAAGTCATTCCAAAGTAATTGCATGAGTACTGAGTTATTGACATGGTCACTGCTGTACATATGTATGGAGCCACCTTGAAGTTTTGTAAAAAAATTTGCTGCAATGCGAACCCTTAGAATTTGGAAAAATTTAGGTACATATTACTGTTATTTGTTCATTCAATGCTTGAAACTGCTGTTAGTGTGAAATAAAAAAAATGTAGTTTGAGAAATCAAATTATACATTTCCCAGTTTCCTCATGTGTATATCATTGATATTGCTTATACTATCCGTGGGGTTTTCTTCTATTACCCAATGTATTTTATGCATGTTTTTCAACATTAGTTTTAAAGAAGCAGATTGTGATTATGGCTGAATTTTGTATTATTCTCTGTTGAAGAACATTGATTTTGATTTTGAAATGTTCTTTTTCTTTTATTATCCGTTGAATTTTGATGACTTTATTGTTTATGCAGAACTTATGGCTTCATTCTAACCATACAAGATCTATCTCCAAACATCGGAGCTTTGTGGTATGTTCTTTAGGAAAGAATACTACTTAGACTGGACTGCTTTAATCCTATGAACTTTAGCACTTATTAGGTCTCATGATTTTTGCATACAGGTACTTTTTCGCAGAAGTTTTTGACTTCTTCAGAAGTTTCTTCCTGATAGTAATCCATGGGAATATTCTTTTGATGATAGTACCATTAGCCTTACGTCTTAATCACCGACCATTCTTTCTAGCTTTTGTATACATTGTGATTTCTTCCATGTTGAAGTCTTATCCTTCTGTAAGTTGTTTTTTCTCCATTAATTTCTTCTTTTACCTTGATTGAAATTAGCTCTTGAAATTTATGCATGGAGGTTTCAGTGTGTGTTGCTGAATGTATTCTTATAATTATGAATGAAAGATGTTGTTATCCTTTTAAATGTTCAAACCTTGATATTGTAAGATTATTTGTCCCAAATAATAAAAAAAATACTCAAATAAAAACATCTACACACTTTGAACATTTATACTCAATTAAAAATTAGTTGAAATGTGGATCTACAATTTTGAAAGAAGATACTCTATCTGTGTGTTGCTGAAATTTGCCAACTATACTTTGAAATTTATTATAAAATTCACTTTTACTTAAATTTATTCAAAACATAAATCACATTATATCCTTATTCATAACCTAAAATCACATTATCGGCATGGAAAACACGTTTCGGATCTCTTTTAATATTAAAGTGTGGAATCTTGAGTGCTGATTGGCGGAATAAAAACCAATCCAAAACGTTCTTGTATGATATTTAAGAAAAATACATCTTAAAAGAAATTCATCATCTCATTTCTCTAATGGAAAACACGTTTCGGATCTCTTTTAATATTAAAGTGTGGAATCTTGAGTGCTGATTGGCGGAATAAGAACCAATCCAAAACGTTTTTGTATGATATTTAAGAAAAACACATCTTAAAAGAAATTCATCATCTCATTTCTCTATTTATCTCTCTTCTAAAATGTATAAATTCAGAGTAAAGAATGAGTAAAATTTTCTTTTGTACATAAATATCAATATATTTTTTTCCTTTGTTAATAAAACAGATCAATAAAACACTATAAGTATCTAAATTGGATTTGAAATTGTTTGAAGGGGAAAAGATGGTTGTAGTTTTATTAATCATGAATTGTTTTTAATCGTATGCGATACTGCAGACTAGTCTCCACAAAGATTTCCATCACAAGTAAAGCACGCGGTCCTTGTAGATGTTTAAATTCATAAATAACATCATTTAACACAAAAGCAGATTAAAATGTGACGTCCTTTTTATGTGTATTGGTTCATGTTTTAATAAACTAATGATGACTTTAAAAGCTTTTCTTCTAGCATTCTGCATCAGGGCATCAGACTAACTCCAAAAACAAAGCTTCTTGCTTGTTGGTTAGGCCAAGTTCATCAAGTGTCACAGCACTTTCTCCAACACCAAAGGCACGCCTAGGATATGGTCTCACCTGCCCCAAAAATAACGTCAAAGAACAAAAAAAAGTAATTGAAATTATATGGTGCAAATAAACCATTTTACTAAATATGTAATTAAAACTAAGAGTAAGAATGATAAAGGTTTCGCACCAGTCTGTAACTGCTAGGTTTCACCAGCCTACCAATATCTATGAAGTCGAAAAGAGACTGAAAATTTCCAAGAGCGGGCCTATATTAGCAAGTAAGCACCAGAATAAAGGAGGAAAACACAAATAGCATATTTTATAACAGGCATCTTCACCTGTAGTTTATCAAATCTTAGGAATCGGCGGCCACGACGGCTGCCATCTGGCATTTTTACCAGCAGGGTCACAGCATTATCATCAGCTGAGGATGGTTCTGGTGGTAGAGAGGCTTCTTTGGCAGCTAACTGTGTTTCCAATTCCTGACAGTTTATGCAAAATGCAAGAGTAAGCAACACAGAAACTGGAATTCGATTTCTATCCCTAGGAAAGTATGAGTTAGATAGAGTTTGCATAGGCCAATATTTCAAAGGGGCAATAAAATAACCATGTAATTAGTTAGTTACAAATGTATTACCTGCTCTTCCTGCAACTTCCTTTGAGATTCTTCTGCTCTCCGTCTTTCCTCGTCTTTTCCTCTTCGCGAGCAGCCTCAGGTTCCTCCATAGCCTTCAATTCTTTTTCTCTGTCTGCTTGTAATGATGCAAGGTATTCATCATCCTGCGTCAAATAAACATAGACAACAATAGCCACAATTAAACCATCTTATAAGGGTGTTTTGCCTTAATTTATCCCAAGTTGGATTTGGGTTTTCTTGATCCCAAGAACGAAACCAAAATAATATTGAAGCATCCAAGCTCATGAATGCCCACTGCACTCTATCGAATCCATGAATTTCATGCTCCACAAAGAACTTTTCAGCCCTTGCAACCCACCCAACAGGATCAGTCCCTGAAAAATTGGGCAGCTCCACCTTTTTGACCCACTAATCCTCCATTTCCATGAACTTCGGCACTCCCTTGAGATCCAGCAGGTCGGACCAATTGTTAGGAACCCAAGAATTGGATTCCAATGATTTAGAGGAAGAACACTAATATTTAGAAAGAAAAAAAAAGAAATAATAGGAGAAAATCTCTTCAAGAAAATGATACACAAGAGCGGATACGCTCCTACAATGGTTTACACCACTCAATTTCTAAAGTTGCTAAAAGATGATTTCTAAAGGGGTGGAAGCTTCTATTTAAAAACTTCCATAGGATTAGATCCAGGTAACTAACTAACTAATAGCAAACACCAAAACAGTTACACCTATACAACTACTAACAACCTAGGAGATTGAATAGGTCCAAAGTTCAATCTCTGCTACTAACACTTCTCCCTCCCCTAACAAACTAATTACTCATTTGCCTAATAAAAAAAACATCATAATTAATCTCTAGCTGAAAACTTCATTGGCTTTGTAAAATGCTTGTCTTGAAACTTTGAGTCAACTGGTTTGGAGCTGACTTTGTTTCACAATTAAATGATTTATTATGTTGTTATCCTGTAAACTTAAGTTTCTTCTTGTGTGGGCAGATCATTCTGGGGATTGAAAGTGTTAGCGCCATGCTTAATCATGATAGATTGCTTACAAAGCTATCTACTTCAAAGCTTCAAAATGTCAAATCTTGAGAGCTCTTTTGGAGTATGATTTCAATGCATCCAAAAGTTTGTGGTGACCCAAGTTCACTTAATCTCGATTTTGGTCCAAAACAGAAAAAAGATATCAATTCCACGATCGGACTACTGGACTGTCATTCAATTGATCAATTCCTTTTATCGGTCCTATGTATTTTCTTGGATGCATTAGTATTTGAACCCAAAGCTCTACAGTTAGGATGCTGATTGCCGGTAAAAGAATAGATTTTGTTATAATTATAAACAATCATGATTAATTTGCTGTGGTAGTTAGAAGTTTGAACCCTTCTAGATGTGCTATTTACGAAGTAGTTTTGTAGTGTGTTTGGAAACTTTAACAATCACAGCGAAACCCCACGTGGACAACTAGTAACATCAAGATCAATGTGTGTTTGCATCTTGAAACCACTTTACCAAACATATGCTTGGTGGTTTTGTTCTTCAAATCTTGGTACATCACGTGTTTATTTGTTTTATGTGTTCCAATAGTGTGCACTTGCTGCTCAGAATATCTGGAGCAATACCAGTAGTTTATCAAAATAAAACAGTTGAATGAAACTGATAATAAGCACCACTATTGATAAGCCTGTGCTATTATGATGTATGCGGTTTTTCATGGTCACATTTTCAGTCATGGCTAGTGTGGTATTAATCTAGCAACTGGTTCGGGTTAGAATTTTGTGATTTGTATACCTGTTTTTTTTTTTGTTTTCTGCTTCTGCCAAAATCAAATTTGTACATTCACTCGGCCTGTGTCCGTTTTCATTTTGGAAGAATGGTTGATTGAGTTGATTACGATGTTCATCAGGGTGTATGTCGGTCTCCACTCTTCACCGACTTCATTTCACTGTCTGGTTATTGGTATGTACAATGCATTTTCATATAAAAAAAGTGTTGTCTCGAGTTCATATGTCTCTATTAGACAATTTTAGATGTGAAATGAATCTTTGACTTTGACCCAAAAGTTTAAAATGATAGATGAATTGTGGAAAAGGGCACGACATTTCTTTGGTATTGCACTTAAAGTTAAAGACATATGTCGCAATATGAGACTATGTAATTTTACTCATAATATAAATGTTATTCAAAGATCCGAGCACATGTTTCTTTAACTCGATAAAACCATGAGAATGACATGTGCAAGGGAAATAACAGACATTCGCACAATTAAGTAGTGGGAGGTTACCAAGGTTTAGAGCTCAAGACCCGTGAGCTCTATAAATAGGAATACTACTTATATGAAATTTCTAAGTCATTCAATCACTCACCAAACACCCTAAATCAGGATTACGACATAACGTTAGCTAGGTCTACCTAATTCTTTAAATAAGAACAGTTTCTATTTTGATTTTCGATTATTCTTAACCTTGCACATAATCGACATATGGATATAATTGAACATATATGATATGCATACATCATATTTCTTAACATGACGAAATTCAGACACTTGTGAAATAATAACATACAATTGAATATACAAAAAATATTTATTTATTTTTTCTTATTTGCACATCTTAGAAAGGAGAGCAAAAATATTGAAATCTATAAAGTTATTTTGTTAGGCAAAATAATAACAAAAAAAGATTATGAATAAAATTTAGGGGAAGGATATAGTGCCAGTTTAAAATAGAGTAGACTTTAAGCTCTCATTGAGGAGATATAACTTGCAACAAGTTAGATTTAATATTTATATTTTTGTTACTATACTAAATAACTTCAATAGGAATTTAACTGGTATCTACATACAAAAAACTATACACTTGATGGTTTTGAGACATACTATTGAGTACTTATATTTTCTTCTTATTCTTTATTATTATTTTTGGTTCTAAATTCTTATATTGTTTTTCTAGTTCATATCGTAATGATGTTAAAAGCAACCAATAGTACTTTTTTCAATATTATTTTTATTCTTTAAGCTAGACATTATTAGAGAGTGTTTTATGGTATTTTATTGGCCTGTTTCTTTATCCACCTTTGTAATACTAGCACCTATGTTTATCTTTGTATAAATACTTTTATCATTCAATTAATTATATAGAGGTATATCCAGTTGAAATCCTTTTCATATTAGACATTACGAACATTTTTAGTCATATTTTATTACTATAAAAAATTGAATTATACAAAAACTAATTACAACTACAGAGATATATTTAAGGTGTAATTTGTTTCTTTTCTTCTCAAACGGGAGCATCAATTTTGAGCAGAGATTGCAAGCTAAACTTCATTTGTTTCTCTTATTTAAATGAGGACTAAACATGCACTAAGACTAGAGTGAACCATTGAAGTTATGACTCTAATTGTGAACCACCAATGTAAACCATTGGATATAGTGGCCGGAAAAAACTCAAGGACCCGAAATTTGGAAGAACAACCCGAATAATCGGTTGACTCCATAATAGTGATTCATGGGGAATCACAGAAACAATCTAGCATAAGATGGTATTAACTGTACTAGTCATTCACATGTAAAAGCACAAATTTGCAACCAATTGTTCCAAGTTCATAAATAGTAACCCAAAAAAAGATGAAGAGTGAAGTTACAAATGCATGTTGAGCCAAAGCTAAATCAAACTACTTAAACAAAGGGACAAAGCAAACAAGTAGAATACTAATGAGTAGTAGCAATAAAGCAAACAAACCAACAAACAAAAAACTAATAACCCCAAATAAAACATGTCCTAATATTGAAAATAGAATAATAATATTTCTCATAAATTTTCATCTGCTATGTCCCTTTTTCTGTTCATGTGATTTTCAAATATAGGTTATTGTTTGATTGGTCCCTTACTTAGCCATCATGACTTTGACAAACTCCTCATAGTTGATCTGACCATCACCATCAACATCAGCCTCACGAATCATCTCATCCACTTCTTCGTCGGTCAGCTTCTCGCCTAGGTTTGTCATAACATGACGAAGCTCAGCTGCTGAGATGAAACCGTTCTGATCCTTGTCAAACACACGGAAAGCTTCCTTAAGCTCCTCCTCCGAATCAGTATCCTTCATCTTACGGGCCATCAGGTTGAGGAATTCAGGGAAATCAATGGTACCATTCCCGTCAGCATCAACCTCGTTTATCATGTCCTGCAACTCGGCCTCAGTTGGGTTCTGTCCAAGCGACCGCATCACAGTCCCAAGTTCCTTGGTAGTAATACAACCTATAGCATTTTAAATAAACAGTTAAAACACAAACAATTGATTCAACAACCCAAAGATATAGCATGGCTCAATTTAGAAATCATTGAAGACCACATACATTAGGTCAAAGTTTGGTTTTTCTTCCGGTGTAGTCAAATACACACGAAGATACCTGTGTTGCCAGCACTATAGCATAGCAAAATTTGAACAAGCCACTATTTTCCAAGATAGTCAACAAAACTCTGTTTTCTTATGAAACTATACTACCTAATTTTGATCAAACCAAAAGTTTCCGAAAAACATCAAAACTCATGAGAGCCTAGGAGAGATGTACACATGAGAGAGAGATAAACATAACTTTACAGGTAAACTTATTAATAAAATTATAACCAAATACAGACCAAAATGGTCAAAGAAACACCAATCATTTAATTAAATTCTAAAAATGTAAAAAGCAAAATGTCATTAGAAATAGGTACCATCTAATTGCTATTTCATTCTCAAATAGATTGTTCACAAAAAAGGGACCAAAATGCACAAACACAAATAAAAAGGGGCCAATCCCATATTAAGAAGTTACTCACAAATCTAAACATCTAACATAAAGTCCATGTCCACAAAACAAAAAATCGATCCAAAAATCAAACAATAAAAAAAAAAGAATCAAATCTGAAGTCACAATTTCAAATATTCACACTCATTCCTATCATATCAAACAATCCATCCACAAACAAACACATGATATAACCACAAAAAGGATCAAATTAACATTAATCACCAAAGGGCAAAAGAGGAAAACAAACAAAATCAATAAAAAATGCGAATGAAAACAAAAATCAAAGCCAAAAAGTCAAACAAAAGAAAGAACCCTAGACACAAACGAACCTAAAAAAGTTCCGATTTTTACAAAAATTTCTTCTAAAGTGTAAGATGGGGTGTCAACAAAATTGAAATACAAAACAACAGTTAAATAAAAAATCAGATCTAAGAAACAAAAAAAAAAGGATCTGAGAAATGATACCATCGCCATCCTTATCGAAGAGACTGAAAGCCTCCTTGAACTCTGAGATCTGTTCATCGGTGAGCTGATCGGCCATTGGAGGGAAGATTGGATAGCAAAAGAGAGAATGAAAGGTTTGTGATGTGGAAAATGAAAGAAGAATAGAAAAAGAAGGATTATGGTATTTATATAAACTCTTATTATAGGTCTTATTTTTCTTCTTCTAAGGTTAAGGTTATCTCTTACTCTCATTTATGTGGAATTTAATTAAATCATAAATCACTTTTCTAAATATGGAATTTATTATTCAAAGTATATGGAGACTTGTATATCTAAACGCACTAGTTATTAAATTTTGATAAATCATTCATTCTTTTTCTCTTTTATTTCTTAACAAATGTTCTAAAGCTATTCATTAGTGAGACTTGTCACTTTAACATATTTAGATATACTAATTTATGCCATTATAATACATTTTAACGATTTTACGAATATTGTGTTTTATTTGTGGTATTTGATTTTAAATTATTAACAAAAATATATACTTAGTCTTTTAAATTTAACTTAATTTTAATTAATTTAAGTTTATTTTATTTTGATTTAGTTTTTTAAGTTATATTGTGTTTGCATTGTTAGTCATTTATCTCAATTTCAATAACAATTAGTTCAACTGAAAACTTTTCATCATTAGAAACTCTATCAAATGCTACAACAATATATTTCTCATATCAATTCTTCATCAAATGTTATAATTTATCTATATTTTATGTTTTTCTCTATATCAATTTAAACATATGTATAGTATTAGAAATAAGATAATAGAAGTCTATCAACATAATTAATGTTTTTAACTTTTTTAAATGCAAATTAATTTGAACAATCAACTTATTGCGACATTTCAATTAGATTTTAACTTTTCACAATAATAATTTGAGAAAATTTTCAAACTTAAAGAACTGTATGTGTAATTTAATATATTTTAAAGATTAATAGTACAAACAGTATGAATAAACTTCAAGAACCTAAAAAAAACTGAGTTGAAGATAAATGATTAAAAGTCTATTTGTCTATAAATTATTTGTTATTTTACAATATGAATATAATTTTAGTTATTTCTTTTCACTAATATACCTTTATTTATTGTATTTCAATTCATTAAATTTTTCTATTAACCACAATTAATAAGAGTATTTGAGTAAATAAAATTTACTTTATCATTAAAATTAACACAACTAAATATTTTTCTTAAAATTTGTCTACAATTCAAATAATATATTTAAAATAAAATAAATGGAGTACGTCTTGAAAATAACAACTTTTTAAAAATAAAATGTTTAATTTTCACTATAATTTTTTTTCATCTTTAATACATTAATAAGTGTCTTAAATATTCATAGTAGCATATATTTAAGCTTAAGTACACCCGTCTCAATCAACAATTAGTACTTCAATCCTTAACTAGACTATTATTTTATGTAGCAATCATGTTTTTAATTGCTCCCTCCATTATGTAAGTCATTTTAAAAAATTAAATAGTCTCCACCGTCTCTTATTTATAAAAGAATAAACCATTGATTTGGAATTGAAATCGTGACAGTCACACAATTTGAGACCTTTGGCAAAAAGCTCTTTCATATTAAATTAGGTCCGGTTAATTTACTCTCTTTGTAATTTTGTTAAGTGCAATGAGACTTGTGCATACTATGGGAAGGTTTGTCCACGACACACATATATATTATATCAAATATAATAAATATCATATTTTATTTTGTATAAAATATTAAAACATTGTATTCGTATTTGACTTTGTATTAAATTTTATATTCTAATAACTTTTCTAATTTGAAAAAGGTAAACAAAACACAACCAAGAAATCTTATCCGGGGAACATTACATTCCCTCCCTAACTATGTTGGTTTAATAATGATTTTTTGAACAAGGATGTGTTGCATATAATTTATGTTGATTTTTGAAAAGAGATGTCACGGATGAAT
The DNA here is from genome assembly GCF_000331145.2 of Cicer arietinum. Lineage (NCBI taxonomy): Eukaryota > Viridiplantae > Streptophyta > Magnoliopsida > Fabales > Fabaceae > Cicer > Cicer arietinum. The sequence continues at coordinate 49,049,709 of NC_021161.2, forward strand.
ATAGTGCCACCATTTCATTTCCGAATGTAGTGTCACATCCTTCTTGTTGTCACTATCTGTCATTTTCATGTTTTACAAATTAAGGAACATTGATTTTGGGGCAGAAAATATGGTATTATTGAATTTAAGAATCTAGTAATTTCATATTTTTGGAGAAGAAGATAAACAAAGATTCATAAATTATAATAACCGGATATCAAGTTGTCAAGAGACTCTATGTAACAAGGATGTAGTTGGACATAAAGCTGTTTCAAAAATTTCAAAATGTTAATTTATTAAAAATCTAATTTCATATATAAATTAGTTGAAATTGTGATAATATTAACGTATAATCAACATAAATAAATTATATATATTAATTAATATGTCACTATGTAACATATTTATAAATTCTTTAAATTTGAAAATCAATTGAGTAAATATATAAATTGATCATTTAAATTATAAATATCAATCAAATTAATTATAATTTTAATTAATAAATATATTTTTAAAATTATAAAATAATAATCAATTTTATTTTGATTAATATCTAAAAAAACGCTTAAAATTTCAGAGATCAAAATACATATTCATTAATATATCAATTTGATCAACAATTTGACAATTTGTTTTGTCAATAAAACAAATGAATCGGGTCATATCCAACCCGAAAAGCCCAAGCAGTGATCCGTAACCTATGAAGAATGAGGTCACTATACAGTATACTCACTGTGATGTGTATGATTATTTGTTCAATATTGCTACCAACACCCCCTAATTTACTATCCACACCCCTCGAATGTTTCAAAAAATTAATATTTTCAAATTACCCTCCCCTTCTTCTTCTTCATTAACTTAACTCATCTTATTCTTCTTCTTTATTCTATCTTCATTCAACACATTCTTCATCTTTTTCGTTTTATTCAACCTTAACCATCATTATCATTAACCATCTTCATAAATCATCATTAATTATCATCAATCACCATCAATCCCCATCAATCATCATTAACCATATTCAAGATTTTGCTAACATTTACATGACTTTAATTTCACGTAAGTTTAAGTGAATTTAATTACACGTACGTAAATTCACTTCACGTAAACTTAGGTGAAATTGAGTTCACGTTGGTTTGATTTTCAATCTTCAATGATTTCCAAATTTTAATTCACACGTACGTGAATTAAGATTGCGTGTATAGTGAGATGTTTACGCAATTTCAGTTCATGGCTTATTATTCAGCATTCAATAATTACGCAATCTTAGTTCACGTAGGTGTACGTGAATTCAGATTGCGTAGACTACGAGGATTCAAGTTTCAAATTTCATTGATTATGCAATCTGAATTCACGTATATGTACGTTAATTCAAATTGTGTAAAGTATGAGATTTTTAATTTTTTTTAAACATACTTGAACTAAGGTCATGTAACTCCAAAATGTATGTGAACCGAGTTCACATAAAATCCTCATATTTACAAAAAAAAAAAAACATACATCCCCAGATTTACAAAAAAAAAATAAAAAATACATTTGTATGATGATTTTTGTATATGAGTTATGAGATGTGATGAAAGTTGATAAATGTGAATTATGAGATAATAAATGTGTAACATTGATGGCAGGGGCATTTTGGGGATTTTGATTTTTTTTTAAATTTTGAGGGGTGTGAATAACAATTGGGGGTGTTGGTAGCAATATTGTTATTTGTTTTATTCTTCAAAATACGATTTTAATAATTTGAAACTGCGCCAAAGTTTATAACTTTAAAGAGAAAGAAACAAAATTGAAACAGAAAAATGGAGCAATTTGCGAACTCTTTTTCGGTGTTAGAACTTGACGCTGATGATAGTCACATTCAACCTCTTCCTTCAGGTATCTACCCTTTCAATCTTTACTTCATTTTATTTATTTTTTATTCATTTATTATTATTGTTTTGAAAAATTTCATTCATAGTTGCTGAAATTTTGGTTAGGGTTTCGAATTTGTTGTTGTTATTGATCTTGGTGGGTATTTTATATGAGAATCTAGTGAGGTTTGAGTTTTGTTAATTTATCATGCGGTTGAATTGATAAAAATCAGATAAATATTTATTTTTGTGTTGGCTTCTGGTTTTTTGTTTAGAATTGAAAAAGAGTGTTTGATTTCTAGCATAAATTCCATTTTTTTACTTTGGAGGACCTTAGGGTATTAGGTAGATATTATTTTTGGGAGTATTTGTTTATGTGATGATTATATGTGTTCAATTATTTAAGCCTGTGATTTGTGTGTTGAGGAGATGAAGATGCAAAATCATGTTAGATCAACAGCAACAACATTTTTCGAAAAAACCAAAAACAATAAACTGAGTCTTATCTCACTGGGAGTGGTCGGCTTTATGGATCAAACAATGATATAATATTCCATCGTAGATCATGCAAAAGCATGGTAGAGAAGATATAGTGATTGGAATGATTAGAAGGACCCTGATCAGTAGGTTAAAAACTACAGTAGGAAAGTCATTCAAATGTTTATTTTAGTAATTGTTGCTTATCACTAGAAAAGGTATGTTTACATGGAGGGTTTTGGAGGGAAAGGAAAAGAGGTTATACTTTTTCAGTTTTGAATTAGGAGTTATATAAACTTTATAGTGTTGAGCAGGGCATTAGGACACTAAGCTTTATGATAAAATGTCATTCTCTCCCTTCCATTCTAAAATTATCAAATTAGAGTTTTTTCTTTAAATCAAAATTTTATGCTCCCTCTCTTTTGTTTCCCTCCTTACTCCTCTATCCCAACATACTATAAGTAATTAAAAAGGTGATTTGGTATACATGTTCCAGAACCTAAGTGGAAAAGCAGGAAGTAAAGAAATAGCTGCACTTATCACTTATCAGCCTTCAGTGAATCTGATTTAAGCTTCTGGGAAATTATTGCTCAATGCAAGATTCTGTTATGCAATTGCGACCAATGCTATCTGCTTTGTTGAATCATCACTGAGGCTAATCTAGTTGTATTGATGCATCTTCTTTTGCCGTGTTGTTACTATACTTAAGTGTTACCTCATTGCTTGTCATTTTTGTGTGTATTAACTAGTTTTAGAATTTATGGACCGATGCTTAAATGTGGTTGTGGTAGTATTATGTTAATTAGTATATTCGTAAAGAAGCATATACTTTTTTGGTGCAGGTAGTAGTGGCAAGAAAGCTAATGGCAACACTTTACCTACCAAAAAGGAGAAGCAAGATCAACAAAATCCAGTGACTTCTTCGAGTGAATACAGGTTACCTCTTGTCTGGATTGACTTGGAAATGACTGGTAAGCATGTAGAGTGTGTTATTTCGAGAGTGACAAAGCTCTCGATCAGTACATTGAACCTCCCGGTTAAACTTTTTTTTTTTGTGTGTTTGCAGGTTTGAATATTGAAGTGGATAGAATATTGGAGATTGCTTGTATAATTACAGATGGAAATTTAGCCAAATCGGTGGAGGTATTTAATTATTTGATATTACAATTTACACGCCCTTTGTCTTTGATATAGATGATTGTCTTCTTGCATCAGTACATTTTGAATGAGATTACATCTTTGTATCTATTATGCGTAAGTAGAAAGCTGATCCAGTAAGGATCATCACATTTGATTGTATATGAAAGAAATTTTCTACTATTTTAGGGTCCTGATTTGGTCATACATCAAACAAAGGAGTGCCTTGACGCGATGGGAGAATGGTGTCAAAGTCATCATGCAGCTAGTGGTAAGTGGTACATGCTATACTTTGATACTCGACTTTTTCTTGATAGAAAAACTAATTAATTAAAGAGATGAGAGAAAGCATTGCCATGAACGGTATAATATATCCTTCAAAACAGATTAAAAAAATCATTTAATACATTAACATGAAGAAATTTGATGCTTATGCTATTCACATGTTTGATTTGTTGGTTTTCCTTAACATTATTAAATTCCTTTTTTCCTGTTGAATTGAATTTTGAATGGTATTGACTTATGGTTTTCTATGAATTTAGGGTTAACAAAAAAGGTGCTTCAAAGTACAGTTAGTGAAAGAGAAGCTGAGAAACAGGTTTGTAGTAACTATACCATGTGATTTGTGACGAACTCTCTTTTCGTAGGAACTTACATTCTGTCGTGTTAAATAGGAACAATATTTTCATATTTTCAATGAATTTGAAACAAATTGTTTTCTTTTTCATATCGTAAGAATGAGACAGATGAAATGGCTAAACTTGCCTTTTAGGATTCTATAATCTCAGCATCTCTGCATATAGAAGGAAATGAATTCTCATTATCCTTCATAAATGTATTTTTACGTTAGAAAACTTTTGGCAGCTAGTAGACATTAGTGTTATTTTTCCCATCACAGAATCTGATATCTTTTCTCTAATGATTCATGATGCTGGCATGTGTATTCGAAATAAATGTATTTTTACTTTTACATTGCCACTTGATCTGTGAGGCAACTGATTAAATTTCTACTGTTTTTCTTGTT